>NC_134898.1:5905805-5918305 GCF_041734735.1 Babylonia areolata | reverse complement strand
TTGTCCGCCTAGGAAGCAAGAGAATCTGAGCACGCTGGTTCGAATCATGCCGGTATTTTCTCTCCCTCCACTAGACCTTGAGTGGTGGTCTGGACGCTAGTCATTCGGATGAGACGATAAACCAAGGTCCCGTGTGCAGCATGCAATTAGCGCACGTAAAAGAACCCACAGCAACAAAATGGTTGTTCCTGGCAAAATTCTGTAGAAAATCTGCTTCGATAGGAAAAAAAATAGGGAAAAAAATACAATACAGTGCAATACAATACAATACAATACAATACAATACAATACAATACAATATAGAACAGTACAGTACAATGCAATACAATACAGTACAATACAATACAATACAATACAATACAATATAGAACAGTACAGTACAATGCAATACAATACAGTACAATACAATGCAATACAATACAATGCAATACATTACAGTACAATTCAGTACAGTACAATACAATACAGTACAATACAGTATAATACAAAACAGTACAGTACAATACAATACAATGCAATACAGTACAATACAAATCACTGCCTCTTTCCTCTTTATCAAAGAATGGCAGCATGGATGGGACAAAAAGGTAATACAATACAATACAGTACAGTACAATACAATTCAATACAGTAGAATACAATACAGTACAATACAATACAATACAATACACTGCCCACCTGTTTTCTTTCCCTCTCCATCACAGGAGGGCAACATGGATGGGACCCACGGTTCTCGGCCAACATGTGGCCGTTCTTCATGGCCAAGGGGCCGGCCTTCAGGAGCGGGGTGCGTGACGCTGAGCCCTTCCACATGGTGGACGTCTACCCCCTGATGTGCCACATCCTGGGCCTGACCCCTGCCCCCAACAACGGGTCACTGGGCAGGGCCGCTCACATCCTGTCCTCCTTGACCCAGTCGGGGCGCGGGCCTGGGGGGAACTCGCATGATGGACCCGTCAACTACACATGGGGTAATGTTTTCTTGGTGTTAACTTTTCCATCTCTATATATATATCCTTGATGTGATTTGATCACTGGGCGTGTGCTCTTGGTGTTGATTTGCGTGCATCTGTGATGATTTCTTTTTTTGTGGTGTGGTTCTTTTGAGGCTTGGCCTGGTTCCAGTTGCATTGCTTGGTTCTAACTTTTTGACAGTTACACGTGACTAAATGCCTACGTTGATCGAACTACGCCATTGGTCAGTTCCATACTGCACACAGTTAGTAGCGGGTTATGACCATACTAGGCTCTTCCGTCCGAGCAATGCAACTGGCTCCTGGTTCCTTGTTGCATGTTTTGACTAGGGTGAATGTGATGTGTTTTATATTGCTGTGATTTGGGTCTATGTGATGTGAGACTGATATTGTCTGCGATGATTTAAATGTATTTATGTCACTTAGTTTGAAGTATGGTGTGTTAATTTTAGCTAATGTGATGTGAGACAGTCTGAAATGTGTATATTTTAGCAAATGTGTTGTGAGACTATGTTGGTTTATCGATATTGTTATATTTATTTTCATTATCTTCTTCTTTTTTTTTCTTTTTTTTTGGAACATATTTTTATGTCACTTAGTCTTGAATTTGTATATTTTGTTGTAAAGTGTGATGAGCCCTATTTGAGATGGGGGATGCTGTGCTATGTAAGCCTGCAAATTGTTATTATTATCAACATGCCTTCTGCTCTTTTGTTGTTGTTGTTTTGTTGTTGTTTTTTTTTGGGGGGGGGGCCTTGATGAAGATAGTAAAACATATTAATTCACTTGCAGACAAGCAAAAAATAAAAAAGCAAAGAAAATGTGTGTTTGGTGCACTGTGGTGTTGTCTATTCCCAGGGGACAGCTGCTTGATTTTCACATTGAGGTATCTGTTTTGTTCAAGAGCAGTAGTATGATTACATTATCATCCACGGCTGCTCAGCTGAGCACAAAATCCACCTCTTTAGTTTCCGAGCAGCGTCTAGCGTCTGGGGTCAAACTTTTTTTAATGCCAGACTTTCCCACCACACTCTGCATTGGCCGGCGCTTTCACCGCGGTATTTCTGGCCCCGCGTGCCAAACCTGGACACTGCCTTCTTTGTTTCACTTGGCCCCGCAGCCCCCGCCCCACTTTTCTCACGCTTCCACAGCATCCACACATTTCCTGCAGCGATTACACTCACCCTGCTCTCCATGCCCCTGCTGCTTGCACTCACCATGCTACAGTGTGTTCATTTAAACACTTGTTGTGCTGACAAGAAAAAATCTACTACTCAAAAGGGTGGGCTGATCTGCATGCAGGCATGCTAAATGTTCTGGTGATTTTTACGATTTCATTGTAATAAGCGTATGTTTTCTTAGAGAGGGATTTAAATTTTACGATTTTTGCGATCATGTTTCTGCTTGACCTCTTCTCTTTCTTCATGTATGTTTCAACCATTGCCGCAACAATTGCTATGTAAGAAAATATATTGTGTTTGGAGTCAATGGAAAGCTCATTTTGCATTCTTTGTAAAAACCCACTTCTTTTGTCGTTATTTCCAATCCATCCGGGAAGATGATGCGCGAAAGAAACAAAGCAGATTTACCGCTGAACAAGCGTACAGCGAGTGCCGCTGGCACGGCCTGTTTGTCAGCCATGTTTATTTATATCCATGCCCTACTTCCTGGGTTCATGAACTTTCGCTGGGCCAGCTAAAGTGCCAGCACTGAACATCCGTGCATCATCATTATTATTATTGATAGTTATATATATATGGTGCTTTTCTTGGATCCGAGACCCAAACTCTGAGGGCTTTATAGAGTCATGTGCACAACTGGCTACCTGTTTGGGAAGAGCAGATTGACAGCTGCCTTTACGAGCTTGTCATTCGTTTCCCCTGTCATTCATTCAGGCTTTCAGTTACGCGCACTAATACGCATGAATCTTACAGTGGATTTTTCTTCGGAAAAAATTGCTATGTGCATTTTTTGTATTTGTATTTGTATTTCTTTTTATCACATCAGCTTTCTCTGTGTGAAATTCAGGCTGCTCTCCCCAGATAGAGTGCGTCGCTACACTACAGCGCCACCTATTTTTGGGGGGTATTTTTTCCTGTGTGTAGTTTTATTTGTTTTTCCTATCGAAGTGGATTTTTCTGCAGAATTTTGCCAGGAACAACCCTTTTGTTGCCGTGGGTTCTTTTACGTGTGCTAAATGCATGCTGCACACGGGACCTCGGTTTATCGTCTCATCCGAATGACTAGCATCCAGACCACCACTCAAGGTCTAGTGGACGGGGAGAAAATATCAGCGGCTGAGCCGTGATTCGAACCAGCCACGCTCAGATTCTCTCGCTGCCTAGGCGGACGCGTTACCTCTAGGCCATCACTCCACTTTTTAACATGCTTTAAGTGCATGCTGCACACAGGACCTTGGTTTATCGGCTCTTATGAATGAGTAGTGTACAGACCACCACTGAAAGTTAAGTGGTGAGGGAGAAAAATACCAATGACTGTGAGATTTGATTCTGTACAGTCTGATTTTCTGGTTTCCTAGGTGAATACATTAGCAGTAGCCCACCACTCCACACATTTTTATAAATACAGTATCATACAATATATCCCGTTCTGTGTTTCAGTTGCCATCGGACTGCTGGTGATCATCCTAGGCTTCGTCATTGCTGTCATCGTCATCCGCTATGTGCGCAACACCAAGAATGTGTCGGCGTCCTACAAGAGGACCTTTGCCAGGGCTGGCTCCACGGAGGACATGATGGACGGAATGGTCGTCATTAGCGACGAAGAGTTGTAGTATCCACACGACAGTTTGAACCAAAACATTTTGTCTGTTGTCAAATGTTTGAAGGCTGAGAGTTGTGATTTTTTTTTTTACAGATGTGCTAGTGTGTTGTGTCTGCTGGGTTCTGGACAGTCGCCATTAGAAAAATGATCAGAAAATTTCGTCTCTTTTATATACATCGAATAATGATAAAAATAATGCATCACTTTTATATGGCGCAATTTCCAGAACAAATGCTGCCCAAAGCGCTTAACATGTATGAGCAAACACGACAAAGAAGCATCATAGAAGCTTTCTGTTGACAACTTCTTCTTCTGCGTTCGAGGACTGCAACTCCCACGTTCACTCGTATGCACACGAGTGGGCTTTTTCGTGAATGACCGTTTTTACCCCGCCATGTAGGCAGCCATACTCCGTTTTCGGGGGTGTGCATGCTGGGTATGTTCTTGTTTCCATAACCCACCGAACGCTGACATGGATTACAGGATCTTTAACATGCGTATTTGATCTTCTGCTTGCATATACACACGAAGGGGGTTCAGGCACTAGCAGGTCTGCACATATGCTGACCTGGGAGATCGTAAAAATCTCCACCCTTTACCCACCAGGCGCTGTCACTGTGATTCAAACCCGGGACCCTCAGATTGACAGTCCAACGGTTTAACCACTCGGCTATTGCACCCGTCAAACAGTTGACAACAGTATCCATTGAGTTTACACGTAAAAGGTAATACTCGCATACCAAAATACAGCAGCACATTTCTGAACTCATCAAACAATAAAACTGTCAAGTAGACGGTGCTTTGATTGAAGTGAAATACATTTCATGAAGGAAATAAGACTTACGCATGCACACACATGGCCCAAACACTCCATCCTCCACACACACGCATAATTATATACACATGGATTAAAAATGAACAGATGGAAGAACACACACACTCATTGTTTGAAAGATTTTTTTCCCCTTTTTGTGAGGGCAGGGTGAAAACAAGCCAATTGTGCTCATTCCTTTTTTTTTCCCCCTAAAAAAAAAAAGAAAGAAAAAAAGTCACTTGGTTCATTTATTCATTCTCTGGTGATAACCAGCTTATAGAAAAATGACCACGTCATTATTGATTGGGAGCTGTTCAGGAAAGAGTTTATTGTCTTTTGGGCTTCATATGGTGGCCAGTGGTGATGAACAGTGATTTTCATCTATGAATCTGTTTGATTATACCATTTACTTTAGCCAGCATTCTATTTAAGTTGGTCTGTCTGCCTGTCTGTTATATCTGCCTTTTCACCAACACATTTATGCATGCATGTGTACTCGTACATGTGTGCGTGTGTATGTTAGATTGTGTGCTTTGTATGTGAGTTAATATTTTTGTCTGGACTTTGATAGCTTCTTTATAAAAAAAAGAACCAAAAAAAAAAAAAAAAAAAAGACATCAGAATCACAGTAGGTGACGCTGTGTTTGTGTAAACAGAAACCATTACAAACATTTTTTGAAAGCTATGAATGAAAATATGGCCACAAATGCGTTTAAAATGAGAAAATCTTTCTCTCTCTCTCTCTCTCTCTCTCTCTCTCTCTCTCTCTCCCCTTCTCTTACAATTAAAAACCGATAAAAATGCACATAAAATACTGAGAGGTGACAACATTTCAGCAAGGTGTTTTTTTCGTTGTTGTTTGTTTGTTTTTGTTTCACGGTGTGTGTTGTGTGTCTGTCTGTCTATATATACTGTATATGTTGTTGTTGTTGTTGTTGTTGTTGTGTGTGTGTGTTGAAGTTGTAACAGAAGTGGGAGTTGTATTAGTTATCAGGTGAAACAAATGTTGCAAGTGCAAATGTTGTTGGTGGAGGTTATAACACTCACCATCATTGCTTTGTCAGTTACATGGTCAAAATATCATCAGTTATTTGTTTGCTTGTACTTTTACTGATAAACAGTTTTTTTCTTTGTTTAATGCACTGACTTAAAAAATCACTGTAGTATTTACTGAATTGAAAAAAAAGTCTTTTTTTAAATCAAATCATAGAGAAATTGAAGTATTGTTCAGTGTATCATACAACGATGTTTAGGTGAAAGCTGCTGCGTTATGAATGAACAGGACAGGTCACACAACACATTATCGTGCGTTCTAATGCCATGGCCTTTCTGAGATGATAACAGTATATTGGTGTATTGCTTGATGCTTTTGTTTTTTGTCATCTATTTTTCAGACGTGTCTATCTATTATATTGTACAAAACGTATGCATGCGAAAAGTGGAGAAAGAGAGAGAGAGGTTGTGTGTGTGTGTGATTGTTTTTGTTTTTGTTTACATGTGTGCTTGCAATTTCAGATCTTCTATTTCTGTAAATTTTGCTAAACACTGTTAGAGACTTTTGACACGCAAGAGTTGATCGAACAGTTTTGAAGGAAGTAGCCACTTACTTTAAAAAAAATGTTTTGATCAAGAATTGCATTTTTAACATACATATTCAGCAAGTTGTGTTTAATAGTGGTTGTGATAATGGTCTGTTTGAAAGTGACCTCATTGACATAATCCCATCAGCATTACTTGTCATTTCTGTTTCCTCACATTTTTTCCTACCCATGGTTTGACAGTAATTTTTACAATGTGTGACAGACAGGAACAGCGTGTGTGTGTGTGTGTGTGTGTGTGTGTTATATGTGTGTGCGTGCATGTGTGTGGTATGTGTGTGTGTGTGTGTTATATGTGCGTGCGTGCGTGTGTGTGGTATGTGTGTGTGTGTTATATGTGTGTGCGTGCGTGTGTGTGGTATGTGTGTGTGTGTGTGCGTGTATGTTGTATGTGTGTGTGTGTGTGTTATATGTGTGTGCATGCGTGTGAGTTGTATGTGTGTGTTTGTGTGTGTTTTCCAATTTTGGTAACTGTCTACTGCCACTGTTTGATCTTGGACAATGATTTGTGTGTGGGGGTGGGGGATGGGGAGGGTAGGTGGGTGGTTGTGGGTGGGTGTTTCTTTTTTTTAGTTTTATATCTTATCACTGCAGGTGATATCAGATGAGAATGAAAAAAAAAAAAAAAACAACTAAAGGAGAAGAAAAAAGGTCATTGTATGCACATGTGAGTGAATCAATGTTGGAAATGTGTTTTTTTTCTAATTTCATTACATGTCTGTTTAGAAAGTCTGATACTGGACAGTGATATTAGACATAGTGTGTGTGTGTGTGTGTGTGTGTGTACATGGATATGCATGCACCACCTGTTGTCAGGGCTAGTAGGGGACATATATCAACAACGATACCACGGTGAATTATTGTGATCCTGTGTTGTCAACATTGATGCCGTTTGCTGCAGAAACTTGACGACTGATCCTGCAGTTTTGTTTTACCCTGCCCCTAGTACTATCGCAGTACTGTCCCTTTGTGTGTACTGTCGTGTTTTACCCTGCCCCTAGTACTGTCGCAGTGCTGTCCCGTTGTGTGTACTGTCGTGTTTTACCCTGCCCCTAGCGCAGTGCTGTCCCTTTGTGTGTACTGTCGTGTTTTACCCTGCCCCTAGTACTGTCGCAGTGCTGTCCCGTTGTGTGTACTGTCGTGTTTTACCCTGCCCCTAGTACTGTCGCAGTGCTGTCCCGTTGTGTGTACTGTCGTGTTTTACCCTGCCCCTAGTACTGTCGCAGTGCTGTCCCGTTGTGTGTACTGTAGTGTTTTACCCTGCCCCTAGCGCAGTGCTGTCCCTTTGTGTGTACTGTAGTGTTTTACCCTGCCCCTAGTGCAGTGCTGTCCCTTTGTGTGTACTGTCGTGTTTTACCCTGCCCCTAGTGCAGTGCTGTCCCTTTGTGTGTACTGTAGTGTTTTACCCTGCCCCTAGTGCAGTGCTGTCCCTTTGTGTGTACTGTAGTGTTTTACCCTGCCCCTAGTGCAGTGCTGTCCCTTTGTGTGTACTGTAGTGTTTTACCCTGCCCCTAGCGCAGTGCTGTCCCGTTGTATGTACTGTAGTGTTTTACCCTGACCCTAGTGCAGTGCTGTCCCTTTGTGTGTACTGTCGTGTTTTACCCTGCCCCTAGTACTGTCGCAGTGCTGTCCCGTTGTGTGTACTGTCGTGTTTTACCCTGCCCCTAGTGCAGTGCTGTCCCTTTGTGTGTACTGTAGTGTTTTACCCTGCCCCTAGTGCAGTGCTGTCCCTTTGTGTGTACTGTAGTGTTTTACCCTGCCCCTAGCGCAGTGCTGTCCCGTTGTGTGTACTGTAGTGTTTTACCCTGCCCCTAGTGCAGTGCTGTCCCTTTGTGTGTACTGTCGTGTTTTACCCTGCCCCTAGTGCAGTGCTGTCCCTTTGTGTGTACTGTAGTGTTTTACCCTGCCCCTAGTACTGTCGCAGTGCTGTCCCGTTGTGTGTACTGTCGTGTTTTACCCTGCCCCTAGTGCAGTGCTGTCCCTTTGTGTGTACTGTAGTGTTTTACCCTGCCCCTAGCGCAGTGCTGTCCCTTTGTGTGTACTGTAGTGTTTTACCCTGCCCCTAGCGTAGTGCTGTCCCTTTGTGTGTACTGTAGTGTTTTACCCTGCCCCTAGCGTAGTGCTGTCCCTTTGTGTGTACTGTCGTGTTTTACCCTGCCCCTAGTACTGTCGCAGTGCTGTCCCTTTGTGTGTACTGTAGTGTTTTACCCTGCCCCTAGTACTGTCGCAGTGCTGTCCCTTTGTGTGTACTGTAGTGTTTTACCCTGCCCCTAGTGCAGTGCTGTCCCTTTGTGTGTACTGTAGTGTTTTACCCTGCCCCTAGTGCAGTGCTGTCCCTTTGCTTGTATTTACAGCACTGGCCATCCAGTTTTATTGTGGCTGTGATTTCTGGCACTGAGGATCATTCCACATTTCACTCATGGGTATGTTCATTTTTGGGGCTGTATTTCGGCTTGTTAACATTAACTTTTAATTCCATTTTGAGGCTGGGAAGCCAGAAAAGAGGTTCTTATTCTTCGTCCTAAAAATAGACAATGATAATTTGCTGTAAAGAATGATAGAAATCCTGAAATGAAAAATTTTCTTGTTTGGGGCTGTTGCAAAGCTTTTTATTTTTTTCCTTCTCTGTTTCTGCAGTTTGTTTTCTTTGTGCTTTGCGGTTTTTGCTGTTGTATTTAGTATAGTTGTCATGGTTGTTCTTTTTGGTTGCTGTTTGTATTGTTGCAAACATTGATGGGTTTATTTCTTCTTCTTTGAATGGGTATTATGTAATAGTTGTTATCATCAGTTGAATAGTTGTGGTGAGACAAAAGTGACAAAATTTTTGGGTTTTTTTCTTCTTTAAAAAAAAAAATTATTTATTTATTTATTCATCTATTTATTTATTTTATTTTCATTATTATTATTATTATTTATTTATTTATTTATTTTTAATTATAGTAGTATTATTATTATTTATTTATTTATTTTATTTCAGTTTTTTTATTTTTTTATTTTTTAAAATTTATTTTAATTTTTTTTTTTTCTTAAGGCCTGACAAAGCACATTGGGTTACGCTGCTGGTCAGGCATCTGCTTAGCAGACGTGGTGTAGCGTATACGGATTTGTCCGAACGCAGTGACGCCTCCCTCCTTGAGCTACTGAAACTGAAACTGAAACAGACAAAAAGTGATTTGACTGATGACTCATTCCAGGACTCACTGAAATTAACAATGTTACATGAATGTCCGGCTACTGATGCTGAACTGTGTTTGTTGTTGTGATCCACTTGGTGGATTTGAGGACTGATTTTCATATTGATAAAGCACCACTCAAGAGGCCTGTTTTGAAAGGTTTTCATGAGGTCTGATTTTTTTTTTTTTTTTAATAATTTTTTTATTGTTGTTGTTGTTGGCATTGATGATTGTTTGTGAGTGCCTGTGAGTTGAGGTTTGTGTGTGTGTCTGCGTGTGTGTGTGTCAATGTGTGTGTGTGTGTGTGTGTGTGTGTTGGGGTTTGTGTGTGAATGTGTCTGTGTTTATGTGTCACTGGGGTTTGTGCACATGTGTGTTTGACTGTGCTTGCCTGTGTGTGTGTGTGTGTGTGCTGGGGTTTGTGTGAATGTGTCTGTGTTTATGTGTCACTGGGGTTTGTGCACATGTGTGTTTGACTGTGCTTGTCTGTTTGTGTGTGTGTGTGTGTGTGTGTGTGTGTGTGTGTGACTCCGGGATGCGGGGTCTGTCAGTATAAATAGCATCACCGCCTTCAGGAAATATCTGTTTCTGCCTTTTTTTTCCTCCTTCACTGTTATCTCCCTTTTTCTGCCTTCCCATTCCATTCACCTGTCTGTGATGTTCTATCTGTGCTGTTTTGTTCTGGCAACTAGGAAGTGAAATTGTTAAAAACTGGGATGGGCACTAGCTGTGCATTCTGCAGTGTTCTTTGCCTGTATGGCCATTTTTTTTTTTTTTTAAATAATTTTTTGTTCGGCTTTGAAGCTTTCTTTTTTTCTTTTAATTTAAAATTTTTAATCCTTTTTTACAATTTTTTTTTGTTATCTGCGGATGATGAATTAAGTGGAACGGCTGACGTCCTCAGCACCGCCTAGTCTTATTTGCCCCTTGTTATCTGGGAATGATGAATTAGTGGAACGGCTGACGTCCTCAGCACCGCCTAGTGTTATTTGCCCCTTGTTATCTGGGGATGATGAATTAGTGGAACGGCTGACGTCCTCAGCACCGCCTAGTGTTATTTGCCCCTTGTTATCTGGGAATGATGAATTAGTGGAACGGCTGACGTCCTCAGCACCGCCTACTGTTATTTGCCCCAAAGGAGCTAAATGGTTAGGATAATGTGTCATGAACTGTGTTTTGTGGGTGTGTCTTGGTGGTTTATTTTGTGTGTGTGTGTGTAGATGTCACAGTTTTGTGTTGACGTGGTTGAGCATTTGAAACATCTCCACTGGCTCCCCGTCTCACACTGAATAAAGTACAAGATCAGCACTCTATGTTATAGATGCATTCATAAAACTGCCCCTTCCAATCTCTGCGGCTGCCTTCATCTCTACACTCCATCTCGCTCACTACGATCAGCTTCGGATCCACTCCATTTACGCATACCCAGATTCAAACACTCGACTGTTGGCCGCCATTCTTTCTCTGTCTCTGGACCTTGCAGTTGGAATGAACTTTCTCTTTCGCTTCGTCAAGTCTCCACACTCAGCTCTTTCAAGTCTGGCCTTAAAACCCACCTCTTCCCAAAATAGCCTCCCTTGCCTGCCTCCCCCTTTATGCATGCGTGTGAATGACTGGTGCGAAAGCGCTTTGATTTGTCTCTGCACAAGATTCAGCGCTATATAAATACCAATATTATTATTATTATCAAAGTTTTTTTGGCAGTCGTGATGTGGCCCTGTGCGGTCAGTTGGACGATAAGCAGCAACAGACAGACAGACAGACATCGGGGCAGTGGTTTTCACAGCCACTGTGTCCAGGGCAGGGGCGTAGGAAGGCTGGGACCCAACCCTCCCCTCCTTCCATCCCTTCTAACCTTCCCCAACCAAGTCATGAGCCCCATCCACACCTGCGTGGAGTGAGGAAAGTTGGAAGTACAGCGCCTTTCCCCTTTGTGTGTGTGTGTGTGTGTGTGCGTGCCGTGGAAGCTGCGATTTGTAGCCTAGAAATGAGTGTGTGGAGGAAGGGGTGGGGGTGGGGTTTCAGGGTAATGTGTGTGTGTGTGTGTGTGTGTGTGCCGTAGAAGCAGCGATACGAAGCCTAGAAATGAGTGTGTGGAGGAAGGGGGAGGGGAGGGGGTGCAGGGTAATGTGTGTGTGTGTGTGTGCGTGCCGTGGAAGCTGTGATACGTAGCCTAGAAATGAGTGTGTGGAGGAAGGGGGGGGTGGGGGTTCAGGGTAATGTGTGTGTGTGCCGTGGAAGCAGCGATACGAAGCCTAGAAATGAGTGTGTGGAGGAAGGGGGGGGGGGTGCAGGGTAATGTGTGTGTGTGTGCCGTGGAAGCAGCGATACGAAGCCTAGAAGTGAGTGTGGAGGAAGGGGTGGTGGTGGTGCAGGGTAATGTGTGTGTGTATGTGTGCTGTAGAAGCTGCGATACGAAGCCTAGAAGTGAGTGTGGGGGTAGGGGGGCGGGGGGGGGGGGGGGGTGCAGGGTAATGTGTGTAAGTGTGCCGTGGAAGCTGCGATACTCCGTAGCCTAGAAATGAGTGTGTGGAGGGGTGGGGGGTGCAGGGTAATGTGAGTGTGTGTGTGTGTGTGCCGTGGAAGCTGCGATAGTATTAGTAGCCTAGAAATAAGTGTGTGGAGGGGGTGGGGGGTGCAGGGTAATGTGTGTGTGTGTGTGCCGTGGAAGCTGCGATAGTATACGTAGCCTAGAAATAAGTGTGTGGACGAGGGAGGGGGGGGGGGGGGGGCGGTGCAGGGTAATTTGTGTGTGTGGTGTGTGTTGGGGCTCATGTACGTTTATGTGTATTTGACTGTGCTTTCATATCTGTGAAACTGCATGTTTGTTGCATATCTGTTATGCATGTGTATGTGTGAATGTGTGTCTGCATGTTTTACATTTATTTGCTTATTTATCATCATTGTTGTCTTTTTTTTTGTCTTTTTTTGTGCGCTTAGAGTTGGCTTCATCAAGATTTTGCGCTTTATAGATATTATTATTAGTAGTAGTAGTAGTATTTTTTATGTATTTATCTGTTATTTTTTATTTATTTATTTTGTTTATTTACTTATTTTGTTTTGAGTGTGGTGAATATGAAAGCTGCATTATCATGCTGCTGATATATATATATATATATATATATATATATGTAGAGAGAGAGAGAGAGAGAGAGAG
>NC_134898.1:5893305-5900805 GCF_041734735.1 Babylonia areolata | reverse complement strand
TTCTTCTTCTCCTCCTCCTCCTCCTCCTCTTCTTCTTCGTTCGTGGGCTGTGACTTCCACATTCATTCGTTTTCACAAGTGGGCTTTTAGGTGTATTTCCGTTTTTACCCCCGACGTGTAGGCAGCCCAACTCCGTTTTCAGGGGTACGGGTTAAATGAGGCAAACGAAAAAGACATGGCGTCGTTGTAGGCCTCAGCAGCCGTCACTCGCCTGGTTTGACCCCAGGGTAAAAAAAAACAAAAACAAACCAAGGGGTGTACACAAATAGGATGCTACACCGGTTCCACGAAACTGCGTGACTGGTGAGTGTGGATCATCATCCTGATGACTGGTCTGCACTGAGGGACTCGCTGTCTCTGTCTCTGTTTCTCTGTCTCTGACGCTCTCTGTCTCTGTCCATCTGTTTATTGCTCTCTCTCTCTCTCTTTCTCTGTCTCTCTCTCCCTCTCCACCTCTCTCTCTGACTCCCTCTCTCTCTCTCCATCTCTCTCTCTTTCCCTCTCTCTCCATCTCTCTCTCTCTCTCTCACTCCCTCTTTCTCTCCCCCCCCTCTCTCTTACTCCCTCTCTCTCTCTTTCCCTCTCTCTCCATCCCCCCTCTCTCTCCATCTCTCTCCCTCCCTCTCTCTCTCTCTCTGTCACACACACACACACACACACACACACACACACACACACACACACACACACACACACACACACACACACACACACACACACACAACGTCATTTAATTCCAAAAGTGTGTAAACACACTACATGTGAAATGATAAGAAATGTATTAATAACACACCAAACGTCATCTGACCGAAGAAAGAAGCCGTGAAAAACACAATAATAATAATAATAATAATAATATTCACGTCACAAACAACGCAAGAAAGAAATACACACGGCAACACACTCCAAGCCACCTGACCAACACAGGAAACAACATGATCCAATGATCCACTGACCAGCGTCGTGTTCCAGGCCCCTGTTAGGCATGGTCCGGTGTGTTGTGTCCCTGAGAAAGGTACTTCCCTTCCCATCTGCCTCTCTTCACCCATCACTTTTGTATTTGTATTTCTTTTTATCACAACAGATTTCTCCGTGTGAAATTCGAGCTGCTCTCCTCAGGGAGAGCGCGTCGCTACACGACAACGCCACCCTTTTTTCTTTCTTTTTTTACTTTTTCCTGCGTGCAGTTTTATTTGTTTTTCCTATCGATGTGGATTTTTCTGCAGAATTTTGCCAGGAACAACCCTTTTGTTGCCGTGGGTTCTTTTACGTGCGCTAAGTGCATGCTGCTGCACTCGGGACCTCGGTTTATCGTCTCATCCGAATGCCTAGCGTCCAGACCACCACTCAAAGTCTAGTGGAAGGGGAGAAAATATCGGCGGCTGAGCCGTGATTGGAACCAGCGCGCTCAGATTCTCTCGCTTCCTAGGCGGACGCGTTACCTCCAGGCCATCACTCCACTTTATAACGACCAAGCAGACAGGGCAGCAAAAAGGGGAGCAAAGAATCATACAGATAGTATAAAAGCATATTGCCCATTGTCATACAAGGAAATAAGCGATATACTAGAAAGACTTTTATAGGTGCTTGAATTCTAGTCTAAAACCTCGTCAGTTGACTCTCTCAGACTTTGATCCGATTCGCAGACCAATTCTGAGTTTAGCTCTCAGACTATCATCAAACTCATTACGGACCAAGTATTGTTCTAATGTCAAGTGCATATGCTTTAGTAACCTGACAATTGAGCATATATTTTTTTGACTGTAGCTTGATGAAGCCTTATGTACACGAAAGTGTGTCTTCACAAGTGACTGAGAACGTTGATGTTTTTGACTTTTTGCATTCATTATCAGTTGTTCCGCTTGTCAGTTTAACGATTTCTCTTTTACGAAGTCCTTTAAGTAATTTCCTGTAATAGTATTTAGATTTTTTTTTCAGATGTCACCCTCATTTGCCCAGTTTCCCCCACCCCTCCATTCATTCACATCTCCCACCCCTTCTAACCGATAATACTCAAATGTCTAAGTTTTAACAAAGTTTTAACTGGAGTGGAGTGATGGCCTAGAGGTAACGCGTCCGCCTAGGAAGCGAGAGAATCTGAGCGCGCTGGTTCGAATCACGGCTCAGTCACCACTTAATATTTTCTCCCCCTCCACTAGACCTTGAGTAGTGGTGGTCTGGACGCTAGTCATTCGGATGAGACGATAAACCGAGGTCGCGTGTGGAGCACGCACTTAGCGCACGTAAAAGAACCCACGGCAACATAAGGGTTGTTCCTGGCAAAATTCTGTAGAAAAATCCACTACGATAAGATTAAAAAAACAAAAACAAACAAAAAACAAAAAACAAAACAAAAAACAAAAACAAATGCACGCAGGAAAAAATACAAAAAAAAACAAACAAACAAAAAAAAGGGTGGCGCTGTAGTGTAGCGACGCGCTCTCCCTGGGGGAGAGCAGCCCGAATTTCCCACGGCAGAGAAAAGAGAAAAATACAAATACAAAATTAATACAATACAACTCCAGCACCCGGGGCAGCATGTTTTAACGAAGAAGCACCGTTGAACTTATGTTTCCTTGTTTATGTTTTGTTTTATTTTATTTCTTCCCGCCCATCTATCTTTACATAGCAGACACGTTTTTTTCTAGTTTTTTTTATCGTTCTTTTCTTTTCTTTTCCTTTTTTGTGGGTTTTTTGTTTTTTTTTGTTTTTGTTCCGTCTTCTATCTATGAAATTCTTGGCACTGGTTCAGTGAATCTTCACCCTCCCATCTCTAAAGTGGTGTTGTAAGTGTCGGCTTTCTCACAGAGAGAGAGAGAGAGAGAGAGAGAGAGAGAGAGAGAGAGAGAGAGAGAGAGAGAGAGAGAGAGAGTGTGTGTGTGTGTGTGTGTGTGTGTAACTCATCGTGACTCAGCCAGGACTTTCCCTGAGGGGCGGAGAGAGAGAGAGAGAGAGAGAGAGAGAGAGAGAGAGAGAGAGAGAGAGAGCAGAACAGTGGTACCTGTTGCACACGTTCTTCTTCGGCGCTGGAGGAGATTCAGACAGTGCTGATCCGCTGTTCTTCACTGTGTCCGCTGTCATAGTCAACACACACACACACACACACACACACACACACACACACACACACACACACACACACACACACACACACACACATCGTGTGGAGGATTCGGCGCTAATAACTGTGTTATTTCATTTTCTGACCAGTCTTGAAAAAATAATATTTGAATTCAAGATTCAGATTGTTCTTTCTATTTCAGTTCTGTGTTGGATTATCTGCAAGAGGCCATGCTACGCTGTGCTGTGCAGTGCTATGCTGTACTCAGTGTACTGTACTGTACTGTGCTGTGTTGCGTTGTGTTGCGTTGCGTTGCGTTGCGTTGCGTTGCGTTGCGTTGTGTTGCGTTGCGTTGCGTTGCGTTGCGTTGTGTTGTGTTGCGTTGCGTTGCGTTGCGTTGCGTTGCGTTGTGTTGTGTTGCGTTGCGTTGTGTTGCGTTGCGTTGCGTTGTGTTGCATTGCGTTGCGTTGCGTTGCGTTGCGTTGCGTTGCGTTGCGTTGTGTTGTGTTGCGTTGCGTTGCGTTGCGTTGCATTGTGTTGTGTTGCGTTGCGTTGCGTTGCGTTGTGTTGTGTTGCGTTGCGTTGCGTTGCGTTGTGTTGCGTTGCGTTATGTTGCGTTGCGTTGCGTTGCGTTGCGTTGCGTTGCGTTGCGTTGTGTTGCGTTGTGTTGTGTTGTGTTGTGTTGCGTTGCGTTGCGTTGCGTTGCGTTGTGTTGCATTGCGTTGTGCTGTCTTGTGTTTAGTTGCGATGCGTTGCATTGCATTGTAGACTACGGTACTGTATTGTACTGCACTGTACTGCACTGTAATGTACTGTACTGCACTGTACTGCACTGCACTGTAATGTACTGTACTGCATTGTACTGCACTGCACTGCACTGTAATGTACTGTACTGCATTGTACTGCACTGCACTGCACTGTAATGTACTGTACTGCATTGTACTGCACTGCACTGCACTGTAATGTACTGTACTGCATTGTACTGCACTGCACTGCACTGTAATGTACTGTACTGCACTGTACTGCACTGCACTGCACTGTAATGTACTGTACTGCATTGTACTGCACTGCACTGTACTGTACTGTACTGCACTGCACTGTAATGTACTGTACTGAAGTGTACTGTACTGAACTGTACTGCACTGTACTGCGCTGTACTATACAACACTGTACTGTACTCTATTGCACCGCAGTGTACTGCTATGCACTGCACTGTACTATACAACACTGTACTGTACTATACAACACTACTATACAACACTGTACTGTACTATACAACACTGTACTGTACTATACAACACTACTATACAACACTGTACTGTACTATACAACACTGTACTGTACTGCACCGCAGTGTACTGCACTGTACCGTCTTGTCATGCACTGCATTAAAGCCTGTCAACCAGAATGAAGCGACAGGTTTCACTGTACTGAGAATGCCGTGTGAACGAGAGAGACAGAGAGAGGAGGAGGAGGAAGAGGAGGAGGAGGAGAGAGAGAGGAGGAGAGAGAGAGAAAGGGAGGAGGATGAGGAGAGAGAGAGGGAGGAGGAGAGAGAGAGAGGGAGGAGAAGGAGGAGAGAGAGAGGAGAGAGAGAGAGGGAGGGAGGAGAGAGAGGGAGGAGGAGGAGAGAGAGGAGAGAGATAGAGAGAGGAGGAGGAGGAGGAGAGAGAGAGAAAGAGGAGGAGGAGGAGGAGAGAGAGAGAGGAGGAGGAGGAGAGAGAGAGAGATGGGGGGTGGGGAAGGGGGAGGGGGCTTCAGTCTCGCGTGAAGAAGCGTGCCAGAGTTGATTTCGGAAGACAAGATGCTGGCTGGGCCTGGCCGAGATGCATTACCCCCCCCCCCCCCCCCCACACACACACACACACACACCACACACACACACTGGCTCACACACACACACACACACACACACACACACACACACCACACACACACACACACACACACACACACACACACACACACACACACACACACACACACACACACACACACACACACACAGCCCATTCTCAGCCTCTCACAGTCATCATCAACCCTCCGCCTTTGAGGCATCAGGTGGCGTCAATCTGAGCCCGTGACCCGTACAACTGTCGTGTACACTCACCTGTACACTCCTCACCTGTACACTCACCTGTACACACACCTGAATATCTACCTTGCAGTGTGTGTCACTCAGAGAGAGGAAGAAGCCTACTCACTCACTCACCCACTCACTCCCTTACTCCCTCACTCGCTCCTTCTGTCAGTCTCACAGAATGGTACGTGGGGGAAGAAATGGAGGGATGGGGATTGTGTGTGTGTGTGTGTGTGTGTGTGTGTGTGTGTGTGTGTGTGTGTGTGTGTGTGTGTGTGTGTGTGTGTGTGTGCCAGTGTGAGTGTGTGTGTGTGTGTGTGTGTGTGTGCGCGCGTGCCAGTGTGAGTGTGTGTGTGTGTGTGTGTGTGTTTGTGTGTGTGTGTGTACCAGTGTGTGTGTGTGTGTGTGTGTGTGTGTGTGTGTGTGTGTGTGTGTGTGTGTGTGTGTGTGTGTGTGTGTGTGTGTGTGTGTGTGTGTGTGTGTGTGTGTACTCGTCTGCCAGCCCGGCAGATTGTCTTGCACAGAGGAGGTTCATTGCAAGTAGCGTCCTGTTCGGATCCACAGTGTGTTGTTGTGGTGCCGGAGAGGACTGATGCAGAAGACATCGTGTTTTTTGTGTTGTCTATGATTATACTATAGTGGGTGTACGTGTGTGTGTGGGAGGGGGGGATGTATATGTGCGCGTGCATTCCACTGTGATTGTGTTGATTTCTTCGTGTTGTTGCGTGTGTGTGTGTTATTTCTTCTTTTTTTTTCCCTCCCTTTATTTGCCAAAAGTAGTATGAACATCACTGGTTAAGCCGGAAAAGAGGTTGGGGTCGGTTGGGGTTCATTTGTATTTGTATTTCTTTTTATCACAACAGATTTTTCTGTGTGAAATTCGGGCTGCTCTACCCAGGGAGAGCGCGTCGCTACACTACAGCGCCACCCCCCTTTTTTTTTTGGTATTTTTTCCTGCATGCAGTTTTATTTGTTTTTCTTATCAAAGTGTTTTTTCTACAGAATTTTGCCAGGAACAACCCTTTTGTTGCCGTGGGTTCTTTTACATGCGCTAAGTGCGTGCTGCACACGGGACCTCGGTTTATCGTCTCATCCGAATGACTAGCGTCCAGACCACCACTCAAGGTCTAGTGGAGGGGGAGAAAATATCAGCGGCTGAGCCGTGATTCGAACCAGCCCGCTCAGATTATCTCGCTTCCTAGGCGGACGCGTTACCTCTAGGCCATCACTCCACTTCATGCTTTCTCTGTCTCTGTTCTTCTGTTCCTTGTCTCTGTGTGTTCAGTTGCTGTGTTCTCTAGTAGTGCGATGGACTTCCGACGCTGGGATCCTGTGGTCAGGCTTCGATCACCACCCCCCATCCCCTTCTCGTCCCCTTTTGCTGGTGTCACCCCATCGTCTGTTGACATGTCTGAGGTCTCTCTCCACTGTTTGCTGGTGTCACCCCATCGTCTGTTGACATGTCTGAGGTCTCTCTCCACTGTTTGCTGGTGTCACCACATCATCTGTCGATATGTCTGAGGTCTGTCTCTCCACTGTTTGCTGGTGTCACCCCATCGTCTGTCGATATGTCTGAGGTCTGTCTCTCCACTGTTTGCTGGTGTCACCCCATCGTCTGTCGACATGTCTGAGGTCTGTCTCCACTGTTTGCTGGTGTCACCCCATCGTCTGTCGACATGTCTGAGGTCTGTCTCCACTGTTTGCTGGTGTCACCCCATCGTCTGTCGACATGTCTGAGGTCTGTCTCTCCACTGTTTGCTGGTGTCACCCCATCGTCTGTCGACATGTCTGAGGTCTGTCTCCACTGTTTGCTGGTGTCACCCCATCGTCTGTCGACATGTCTGAGGTCTGTCTCCACTGTTTGCTGGTGTCACCCCATCGTCTGTCAGGTCTGAGGTCTGTCTCCAGTTTGCTGGTGTCACCCCATCGTCTGTCGACATGTCTGAGGTCTGTCTCCACTGTTTGCTGGTGTCACCCCATCGTCTGTCGACATGTCTGAGGTCTGTCTCTCCACTGTTTGCTGGTGTCACCCCATCGTCTGTCGACATGTCTGAGGTCTGTCTCCACTGTTTGCTGGTGTCACCCCATCGTCTGTCGACATGTCTGAGGTCTGTCTCTCCACTGTTTGCTGGTGTCACCCCATCGTCTGTCGACATGTCTGAGGTCTGTCTCCACTGTTTGCTGGTGTCACCCCATCGTCTGTCGACATGTCTGAGGTCTGTCTCTCCACTGTTTGCTGGTGTCACCCCATCGTCTGTCGACATGTCTGAGGTCTGTCTCCACTGTTTGCTGGTGTCACCCCATCGTCTGTCGACATGTCTGAGGTCTCTCTCTCTCCACTGTTTGCTGGTGTCACCCC
>NC_134898.1:5880805-5885805 GCF_041734735.1 Babylonia areolata | reverse complement strand
GATGGACTTGTGATCCAGTGTTCACCAGTGATCAGGGTTCGAGGCCCCGTTCGTTTCGGCATGGGGTTGTGTCCTTGGAAAAGGTAATTTTACTCCAAATTTCCTCACTCCTGAACGGGTACCTGACATAATTCAGGTCAGGAAAGGTCAAAAGCGGTCAAGGGAGAGGATGGGGCCCCGCCTTCGTGTTGCAGATGACAGAATACTTTATTATCTCAACAAGAGAAATTCAATTGTGGTGTAAAACACATAAACAATACACGGAAATCACAGGCATTCAACATGTATACATAAAAGACATAAAATGTTTAGATGGCAACCCATGCGTACAATAAATAATCACAGTAGATAACAACAACACAACAGAAACCTTTAAAAGGTAACTTGGAGTAAATCATACATACTTAATCACAGCCATACATGTGCATTACAAAATCAATTAAAGGATATGAATAAAATAGGCATGAAATAGCAAACTAAAAGTAGAGATAAGACATAAAAAGATTATAATGACAATGCAATTCAACAATACTTTGATTTGAGATGTCACATTCCACAAACACACACTCTGACATACACTGTCGTTGTTGTTGTTTTTTTTTTTTTATCACAGATCTGATAATCAATTATTGCTGTTTAACAGCTGAATTGAGGTTGGTATGAAGCTGCATTTGGTTCTGTTCCGAGCCCGAGACACAGTGGACATGAACTCACTGCCTTCATGACCGTAGGTGGCCACTGGACTTTTGTTTCTTTACCTTAATATTTTCAGTGTACGATGCGCTTTTAGTTGTTGTCAAGATGCAGTTCAACAGTAAGTTTTAAACGCGAGCTTTGCTGATTTTCAAAGCGCGAGGGCCGTACCCCGCCGTGTTGGAACACAAATACTTCAACAGCCCATCATTAAAATTTAAAAAAAAAAAAAAAAATAAATAAATAAATAAATAAAAATGTACGCGTATAGTTGACTTCATCAAGTTTTTGCGCCTTATACATATTGTTATTATTAGTAGTAGTTCTTTTTTATGTATTTATCTATTATTTATTCACCCTTTTTTTCTCAAGGCCTGACTAATCGCGTTGGTTTATGCTGCTGGTCAGGCATCTGCTTGGCAGATGTGGTGTAGCGTATATGGATTTGTCCGAACGCAGTGACGCCTTCTTGAGCTACTGAAACTGAAACTGAAACCATCAGTACGGCTGACGTCACGCCAGTCCTCTGAAAGCTGTGACGTCACGTTGTACAGCTCAATACAGGATCCAATGCCACCCACCACGGACTTCTTCTGAGCTAAAGCCACAGTCTCACAAGTTGCAGAAAAAGGCAAAAACCGCTATTCCCCAATCACTCTCACAGCCGTACGGAACGCCTACCAAAACATGAATAATTGCCGAAACAATCCCGATTTACTGCGCCGTTGAATGGAGATGACTAGATTGTACAGCTGTTGTGGTGTGTAAAACTTTCTGACTCGCGCGGAAAAAAAAAAAAAAAAATCCCCCCCCCCCCCCCCCCTAAAAAAAACACCCCAAAAACTCACCGCTGCTCTCCTTTTGTTGTTTTGTATTTTTCTCCTGTCTTCCTTCAGATACCTGAACTGCTGGCACCGACGCCAGGTCTGTGAGACTGATGCATGAACACCAGACGTGATCCACAGATCATGATCAGTGTGCACTAGCACTGCCTGCCTGTCCTTCATCGCATTTTGCTGGGCCAAAACTGCAGGGGTGGTGCACGTTTTCTAGTATTAAAAAAAAAGGGTGGAAAACAATGGCTCCTTTCCATGTACTCGGCGACAATCTTAGGAAGGATTTGAGGGATTTTAGTGGAGACTCAGGACATTCCCTTCATGTGTCAGAAGAAAACCTGGTTAGGATTTGATGGATTTTTAGTAGATACAGAGTTAAAGACATACTGAGTGAAAAACGTGGGCAGTGTTTGTGGGATTCCAGTGGAAAGAAAGTTCAAAACAAGCTGAAGGAAAAACCTTGGTGGGATTTGAAGGGTTCCAGCGGACAGCAAGTTCAGACATGCTGAGGGGAAAAACCTGGGTAGGATTTGAGGGGTTTCAGCGGACAGAAAGTTCAGACATGCTGAGGAGAAAAACCTGGGTAGGATTTGAGGGGTTTCAGTGGAAAGAAAGTTCAGACAAGCAGATTTCAGTGGAAAGAAAGTTCAGACAAGCTGAAAAACCTGGGTAGGATTTGAGGGGTTTCAGTGGACAGAAAGTTCAAACATGCTGAGGGGAAAAACCTGGGTAGAATTTGAGGGGTTCCAGTGGACAGCAAGTTCAGACAAGCAGATTTCAGTGGAAAGAAAGTTCATACAAGCTGAAAAACCTGGGTAGGATTTGAGGGGTTTCAGCGGACAGAAAGTTCAGACATGCTGAGGGGAAAAAACCTGGGTAGGATTTGAGGGGTTCTAGCGGACAGAAAGTTCAGACATGCTGAGGGGAGTAATGAAGATGCACAGTGATTGATGTCTCACATAAATCGTCACTGGTGAGTGAGTCTCCTCGCCTGGGCAAGCTCACTTTGTAATGCGTTCCTTCATTGTTGTGTGTGTGTGTGTGTGTGTGTGTGTGTGTGTGTGTGCGTGTTCTCCATCACCAACATTACATGATATTTGTTTATCATAATCTGACTGACTCCTCTACTGCTGATTAACACCTTTCGTAGAGATCCTTCTCCTGGACTACCCGGGCTACATCATTTTTTTTTCACCCGATGATAATTATATGGTATGAAAGAAATAACTGGATGAAAAATAAACAAAAACATGTTGTCAATAAATACCGTCCTTCCTTTTCAATCAGGATAAACGAAACTACGAAGAAGACTCGCTCCACCGCCAAGGTCAAGGCCAAGCCAAACCAGCCATGACCACGCACCAGCTGGTCAAGCTCTCGGACGAAGAGCTGGCCTCCAAGGCGCTGCACAGCTCGGACACACTACACGATGATTCCCACCACGTCAGTGTCAACCCAGTCTACGAGTTCGCCTTGTGTCGAAAAATCAAAGAGACCTTCAACACTAAAGGCGAGACCAGTCGACAGCACTCGCAAACGGACCTGGACAAGTTGTCGTTGTCATCGTCGTCATCGTCATCAGAGAGGAAAGACGGTGGGGGGACCTGCGTGGTGTCGGTCCAGCCACAGAGCTTGGCGGCCACGTGTGAAGAAGAACCAGGCGTCGGTGGTGACGTCCCACGGTCCCCTGTCGCCGTGGTGACCAAGACAGAGGCGGAACACCCCGACCTCTCCCAACAAGGACTCAGTCAACACCAACAACACCCACCACCACCACCACACACCACAAACAACGAAACGAACCCGTTCCAAACACCACAACCAACACAAACTGCAACACACCAGCCACAGATCGAAGTCACCGAACCGAAACCAACCACCACCACCACCCACCACCACCCCAACCCCCACCAAGTCCCGACAGAAAGCAAAGGGACGCAGACGACCCTGCCGCACCCGGGGGACATCAGCCTGTGGCCCCCACCCCCCCGGCCCGTGATGATCAGTGTGTCCACCCCTCCTGACGAGACGTCGCCCATGTTCCTCACCAAGCTTTCGCCACGGGACAGTTGCTTCCTGACTGACGACGTGCCGTCCTCCCCGGACGTGGACCCGGAGAGCGACGCCTCTGATGCAGGGTACGCCCACCTCAGGGGCCGCTTCGGGTCGGACGGAAGCGGGGCAGGTGCGGCAGGTGCTGCCGCTGGGGCCTGTGAGACCCCCCCTGGTGACGGAGCCCGCCGGAAGAGGTCCAAGAAGAAAGAGGAGAAAAGCATTGGTGAGTTGTGCGCTGTGTGTGTGTGGGGGGGGGGGGGGGAGGGAGGGAGGGGGGAGGGGTGTGTGTGTGTGTGTGTGCGGAGGGGGGGGGGGCAGGGGGTGATGTTTGTGGTGTGGTGTGGGGGGGGAAGGGGTGGGTGGGGTGTGTGTGTGTGTGTGTGTGTGTTAGGTGCGGGTGGGTGTTTGTGTTGTGTTGTGTTCTGTTGTGTGTGTGTGTGTGTGTGTGTTGGCTATGTGTGTGTGTGTGTTGGCTGTGTGTGTGTGTGTGTGTGTGTGTGTGTGTTGGCTGTGTGTGTGTGTGTGTGTGTGTGTGTGTGTGTGTGTGTGTTGGCTGTGTGTGTGTGTGTGTGTGTGTGTGTGTGTGTGTGTGTGTGTCTGTGTCTGTGTCTGTGTTGCTGCGTACCTGTGGTGCTTACATGTTTGTGAGTGCTGAAAGAAGTGTGTGTGTGTGTGTGTGTGTGTGTGTGTGTGTGTGTGTGTGTGTGTATGTGCGTATGTGTGTGTGTGTGTGTGTGTGTGTGTGTCCTGTGTCTGTATCTGTGTTGCTGCGTACCTGTGGTGTTTACATGTTTGTAAATGCTGAAAGCGGTGTGTGTGTGTGTGTGTTTGTGTCTGTGTGTGTCTGTGTCCTGTGTCTGTGTCTGTGTTGTTGCGTACCTGTGGTGCTTACATGTTTGTAAATGCTGAAAGCGGTGTGGGTGTGTGTAGTGGAAAGAGGTAAGTGGAAAGGAAGAAAGCCCAGTCAGTACATAACAGTGCCAGCAACAGCAGGACGGAGGCAGACAGAGGGGAATAAGCAAGTAAAGGTGAACTGTGCAGGTGGACGTGGGGATCTAGCAGTGTGAGTCAGCAGCAGTGTGAAGAAGGTGAAGAAGGAACAGGGGGTGGGGGGGGGGGGGGGGGGGGGGGGGGGGGGGGGGGTGTGTTCTGTGTGAATGACTCATCGTGTGCCTCACCTTTCTCTGCCCTCTACCCCCACACCCCCCAACCCCCATCTCTCTCTGTGTGTCTCTCTCTGTGTCTCTCTCTGTCTCCGTCTCTCTCTCTGTCTCTCGGTCTCTCTCTCTGTGTCTCTCTCTGTGCCTCTGTATCTCTCTCTCTCTCCATGTCTCTCTCTGTGTCTTTCTCTGTGTGTCTCTCTCTGTCTCTGTCTGTCTCTCTCTCCGTCTCTCTCTCTCTCCCCCTCTCTCTGTG
>NC_134898.1:5870805-5873305 GCF_041734735.1 Babylonia areolata | reverse complement strand
TCGATGTGGATTTTTCTACAGAACAAACCCCTTTGTTGCCGTGGGTTCTTTTACGTGCGCTAAGTACATGCTGCACACCGGACCTCGGTTTATCGTCCCATCCGAATGACTAGCGTCCAGACCACCACTCAAGGTCTAGTGGAGGGGAAGAAAATATCGGCGGCTGTCTGTTGTGGGTATCATTTCAATACTTTTAACCCTTTCACCGCCAGTCGATTTAGAGTACACAATTCCCTTGTGGTATAAACACAGAAAAAAGACAGTGGTTAAGAATAGCTGGGGATTCCATCTGCGATATATAGAAAATATGGCCTATCCTACCACCGAACGTTAAGAACAGTAGGTTTCATGGATAACAGACCAATGAATGGTCACCTTTCAGTGACATGGGTCCTCTACCACGCCTGTGCATAAAAACGAGCTTGGCGGTGAAAGGGTTAAAACACAAAAAACGTACAATGTGCGTGTATAAAAAGACATATAAACAGACAGACAGACAGATACACACACATACGTTTAAAATCATGCATGCATGTGTACATACATTCTTATATCATGGCGCATCACATCACCTAATAAAAATTATAATGTCGCGTCGCACTATTTTTCGTAACGTAAAGTAGCATTACAAAATATAGCTATGCCCGGCCTACATAATTACACGTACATTATCTGTATGCACACACTGTTACACACATACACCTACACAAAATAACAACAAGAAGACGATGTATGATAGTCAGTTGTGTCCGACTATGACCATCAGAACAGCAGAGGAGGTAACCGCTGTCCCGACTATCTGGGCTAGAATTTGATTATAGTGGAGAGTGTCTTGCCCAAAGTTACATCCCCGCTCTCTCGGCCAAGAGGGCTTTAGGACAGTCGGGGTTGGGATGGTCCTGAAGGCCAACTAGCCCCCCAAGGCTGCAGCACTAAGAGCCTGTGCAGTCTTGCCTCGTGGTGTGAGAGAGGTGGATGACTGTACTGGAACCTGAGCTGCAGCTGCAGACATGATGTTCATCATTCGTCATCATCATCATCATCATCATCGTCGTGACATTTTGTTGCCTGCTGCTTTTTCTATGAAGCGCAGATGTGATGAGTTCATCTGTAATGCATATTCGCTCCTTTTTTGTGGTGTGTGTGTGTGTGTGTGTGTGTGTGTGTGTGTGTGTGTGTGTGTGTGTGTGTGTGTGTGTGTGTGTGTGTGTGTGTGTGTGTGTGTATCTGTGTGTCTGTATGCGCGCGAGCGAGCGCCTGCGTCTGCTTCTGTGTGTGCGCGCGACTGTGTCTGGGTCTGTGTCTGTGTGCGTGTGTGTGCGTGTGTGTGTGTGTGTGTGTGTGTGTGTCTGTGTCTGTGTATGTGTGCGCGTTCGCGTGCGCGCGAGGGCCTGCGTCTGCTTCTGTGTGTGCGCGCGTCTTTCTCTGTCTGTGTCTATGTGCGTGTGTGTTTGTGTCTGATACATGTGTGTTTGTATCTGTGTGTGTGCGTGTGTGTGCGTGTGTGTGTGTGTGTGTGTGTGTGTGTGTGTGTGTGTGCGTGTGTGTGCGTGTGCGCGCGCATCTGTGTCTGTGTCTATGTGCATGTGTGTTTGTGTGTGCGTGTGTGCGTATCTTTCAGGGAGTAGGTAGGGAGAGGGGGGAAGAGAGAAAGGCCGGGAGACAAGGACAAGGACAAGGACAAGGACATTGATATATTAATGACAATGTCAAAAAACAATGACAATGAAAAAAATATTTATTTTCGGTAACAGGATAACAGAACTGCACTTGAATGCTTTTCTTTTTTTGTTTTCATCCAGTATCTGTTCTGGGTTTACACTACAGGATACAAGACACGAAGAGAATTAGAAGAAGTCATCGGGGGGGAGGGGGGGAGGGAGAAGAAGAAGAAGAAGATTAAGAGGAAAAATTGACAGGAACATCAGTTAAGAAGAAAAAGGCCGAAGAAGAAAATAAGAAAAACTGATAACGTATCTAACAGCAGTCACACCAACTGAAAGAACAAGGATAGCATTAAAAAAAAAAATTTTTTAAAGGGAAAGACGAAAAAAAAGAAGAAGAAGAAGCACAAAAAAAAGAAATGCTTACGTAGGACTTGGGAAAAAAAACAAAAAAACCCCACGGAGAACAGGTCAGCGAAAACCGTTATCACTGATACAAGCTGACCGTGTTCTTGATATTGACGTTGGCAGGTACACACTGGGAGGTGACCTCCTGTAGGCATGAGCCCTCCTCTTCCCCCCCCCCCACCCCCGCCCCCCTCTGCCTCCTCTCCCCCTCCACACACACACACACACACACACACACACACACACACACACACACACACACACACACACACGTCAATGTCTTTCCCATCTCTGTGTCAACAGATTCTTCGACAGACGGCTGAGGGAGAGAAGAAGAACGCTGTTCTGGAAGCAGAGGTGATACGGTTTGTCTGTCTGTCTGTCTGTCTGGTTGGCTGTCTGTCTGGTTGGCTGTCTGTCTGTCTGGC
>NC_134898.1:5860805-5865805 GCF_041734735.1 Babylonia areolata | reverse complement strand
TCATCATATCTTTCAAACCGTTAGCTCTGCATTAAAGTAAATCATACTACTTCTAAGGTTATCTCTCTTGTATTTGATGTCCCTCAGGGATCAGTTCTGAGACCTATTTTATTCACTTTATATACTCAGCCTTTGTCTGACATCATCAAAAGGCATTCATTTGATTACCATAAGTATGCTGATGACTCTGAGTTATAAAAAGCCGCTCCATAATCTGAATTCAAAACAGTCATTAATGAGACGGAAGCCTGCGTGGCTGATGTGTCGCAGACTATCCTCAGTCAGATCATACTTAACAGAGAAAAACATGGCTCAGTTGGTTTCCTCTTTTGTCCTGTCCAGACTAGATTACTGCAATTCTACCTTAGCAGGTTTACCATCTTCCTCTCTTATTAGACTATAGAAAGTACAGAACAATGCTGCAGGACTTGTCCTTGGAAAAAAAAAATCTGATCATGTCACACCTCTTTTGCATCAGTTACAATGGCTCCCTATAGAGTCCCGCATTCACTATAAACTGGCGACACTTGCCTTCCGACATTTTGATGAATCTCTTCCCCCGTATCTCTCCTCTGTGCTGGAAACGTACAAACCACGCAGAACGCTAAGACCCAGTTCTGAAAGGTTACTTAAAGTCCTCAAAACTAATTTGAAATCTGCAGGGAAAATGTCTTTTAGGGCTCAAGTACCCCAAGTTTGGAATTCTTTGCCATTGTCCCTCAGAAACGCTCCTGATCTCCAGACCTTTTAGTCAGAACTGAAAACGCACCTTTTCCGCAAACGTTTCTGTACTCAGCACAATGGATAGTCCAAAGTCTGTTCGCCACGTTGAGTTTTATGCTAGAGATATTTTAATACTTATGTAATCCTGTTTTAGTGCAGTTGATATACTTAATGTGCCTGGGCGCGCGTGTGTGTGTGTGTGTGTGTGTGTGTGTGTGCGCGCGCGCGCGGGCGAATGTGTGCGCGCGCATGTGTGTGTGTGTGTTTATGAAATGTGTGTGTTATGGAATGTATTTCGTTTTAATCTAAGCATTATTTATTCAAGTTGATATTCTTTATTGTTTGGTGGATTATGCTTTTTGATTCATTCTGTGAACGCATTTGTTGTCAGTGAGCTGTTGTAATGTTTTTATGTTATGTTTATATCTAGCTTGATGATGTAAGGCGATTTGAGCAGTATTAGTACAGGGTATCGCGCCATAGAAAAGTTATGAACTATCATTATTATCATCATCATCATCATCATCATTATTATTATTATTATTATTCATTCATTCATTCATTCGTTCGTTCGTTCGTTCGTTTATGATTATTCATTCTTTTCCCTCTTTCTTTTTCTTTCTTTCAGACACATCAGACAAAACGTCCTTCTCACCCACGAGCGAGGAGGACATGATTCCTACATCCACCCCCTCCACCACCCCCCTCCACCCCCTCCACCACCCCCACCACAACCGACTTGCCTCCACCAGATGCTACAGGCGTGGTCAGTTCTGGTGCAGACGCACCCTAACTACCAAGAAATGAAAGAAAGAATGAAAGAAAGAAAATGGTGCCGGCGCTGCTGCCGGCACTGTGAAGACCTGCCACTGACGAGCCAGTTGTATCATTGCTTGGTTCTAACGTTTTTTTGACAGTTACACGTGACTAAAATGCCTACGTTGACCCGCGAACTACGCCATTGGTCAGTTCCATACTGTATACACACAGTTAGTAGCGGGTTACGACCATACTACTAGGCCTCGCAGCTGGTCTTCACACCGGGAAGAGACTGAGCAGACCTCGGCTGCCAATTTCACACCGGGGGCGAAGACTGTTACGATAGAAAGTACTGACATGGCAATACTATCTCGTCCGGCAGTTCCTTCCACTGAATACAATGCAAAACAGTACAGTACAGTACAGTACAGTACAGTACAGTACAGTACTGGAGCCAGTTGCATTGCTTGGTTCTAACTTTTTGACAGTTACACATGCCTACGTTGACCGAACTACGCCATTGGTCAGTTCCATACTGTAATACACAGTTAGTAGCGGGTTACGACCATACTAGGCTCTTCCGTCCGAGCAATGCATCTGGCTCCCCTTGTGTCTATGATGTAGACTATAACTTATACACTGCTGATGTCTATCGGAAGTAGTTTTTCTCCCCTTTGGTCCTGTGGTGTCATGCCGCCGTGCATGGAAGCGGGTCAAGTTGGGCCGGTGGGAGGGGTTGGGGGTGGGTGGGGGAATGGAGGTGGATCGTTCGCTGTTCTCTGTTAATTTTGGGCCCTGACGGGTGGGGCGAGAGAGGTTTCGGGGGGTGTGGGGATGTCAGTGTTTATGTCTTATGATGTGTATTTATACATATTTTCTTTCGAGTTTTTCTCTCTTTTTTTAATTAATTTTTTTCTTCTCTTTAGTTTATGTCTTTTACTATAAATTTCATTAGACGAGGGGGGGAAATCTCTCTCTGTGTGTGTGTGTGTGTGTGTGTGTGTGTGTGTGTGTGTGTGTGTGTGTGTGTGTGTGTGTGTGTGTGTGTGTGTGTGTGTGTGTGTGTGTGTGTGTGTGTGTGTGACATTCATGATAGGTAGTCTCAATGGGTTTTTTTTCTTTTTCTCCTAACCACGACATGTTTAGTCCTTCTTCATATCAGTCGACTGAAATTGTCGGTTGTGTTGGCTAAAGGACTTTTTCCCCCCAATTGTCTTCCATTTTTCTCTTCTTCTTTAAAAAAAAAAAGTTTTTAATCTTAATCTCTCTTATCTTTTGTTTTAGACGCATGTTAACGTTTCGACCACCTTGCAGAGAAATGACATGAAAAAAATATTGATAAACAAAATATCGTCAGATGGATAGATAGAAAAAAATAAATATACAGACAGAGAGACAGGTAGATAGAAAGATAGACAGACAGGTAAATAGATATATAGATAGATATATTCCTAGCTATCGAGCTAGCTAGATAGATAAAGTGTGTGTGTGTGTGTGTGTGTGTGTGTGTGTGTGTGTGTGTGTGTGTGTGTGCGAGAGAGAGAGAGAGAGAGAGAGAGAGAGAGAGCTGTACCAAGGGAGGTGATTCTGCAATTACTAGCTGCAGCCATTCAGCCCCGGTTCTCTTTCTTGGTCCCTCTTGTTCTCATGCTGTGGTTGAAGTGATGTTACTCGATTGTCCAACGTGCACTTCTCGTTCTGGGAGGGAAGTCTGGTTGTCTTTCCCTGAACTGCCTTTTTCCGGATCTTAATTGGACACTACTCTCTCTCTCTCTGTATCTCTGTATATATATCTCTCTCTCTAAAAAAATCTTGGTAAAAGTCGACTTACTTGGGATAAAAGAAGCGACGTATCGAGCCACATGCTCTCCCTCTCTCTCTATCATGAAAAGGTTTCATCAGTTATGGAAGATGATGAGGGTTTATAATGGAAGATGATTTTTTTTCCCAAGCTGTTTGGTTTTGCTATGGTAAGATCATGGGTTTTGTTATGGAAGATGACGGGTTTAACAGTTAGGTGCTAATCCTTTTTGGGCTGGTTTTGGAACCGACGGAAATGTGACAGAAAAATCGTAAGTTGGCTTGTTTCCCCTCGTGTCGACTATAGAAATAGCAGCCGTGCGAACAGCTGTGTACAATACGTGAGATCGCCTTTATATATATATATATGATAATTGCTATCATTAATACCAGCCTATGCAACCAGACGAGTGTTTTGTGTTGAAAAAAAAGCCTAAGAATTGTGTGTCACTGTTTAGTGTATGTGTTATTATTTATCAAAAGTGTGTGCCTTGAACAGTTTAGATGGACTGTTTTGTCCATGCATGTTAATATCTGTGGTGTTTGGTATCCATAAAGTATCTGTGTTAAATCTGACGTTAAAGAAAAATAAGAATTTTTTTTTTAATTAAGAAAGGACTGAGAAAAAAACCCAAAAAAACAAAAACAAAACAAAACGCAAACCATGATGATTATATTTTGTGTTTTCTTTGAATCGTATCGTCCAGGATTGTTTGACTGACTGATCATTCAGTCGCTTGGCGAGTGGCGATAGGCTAGTCACTGTGTTCAGCATTCACTATAAAATGTGGTCTGCTATTTACGACGTGCTTTTTATCTTGTAAAGTTTGACCTGATCCCTAGATCTCTACCACTACATTACAAATAACACATACGACAAAAACAGTAAGTCAGCCACTACAGTTTCCAATGCAGCTTTGTTATTTCTTTCTCTTTTTTTTTATTATTTTTTTTATGTGTGTTTGTGTGCAGATATTATCCCTTGCCTTAAAACTGTGAAAGCGTAACCTTTGAACCAATCGTATTCGTTGTTTCATTCATGTAGTGTGTTGAAAACTAAAGAGGGTGGAGGGGAGGGGGGCGAAAGGGATGTGGAGGGGGTGCAGAGGTTTTGGGGGGTGGGTGGGGGCGGGGGTGGAAATCGGGGATTGGAAGAGAGGGGGAGAAGGGGGGGTGTTGAGGGGGGGGGGGGGGGCAGAAAGGGAGGTGGGAAGTCGTGGCTGCATGTGGGGGTAGGGGAAGGGGATGGGGGTGGGGGGGGGACTATTACACCCCAGCTTAGAAGAAATGATACCGGCATGCAGACAGATTCTATGAAGGCAGCTAAAAGTAAAACATTTAGATATTTTGTCGCCAGATTATTTGACAGAACGAAACCCTTTCCCGTAGACTTGTACTCACCTCGATCCTGTTTAATTTAAAATAAAATAAAAAAAGAAAGAAAGAAAGGAAAAAAATGGGCAAACCAAAACGAATATAAAAGGATAGAAAAGAAACCGTGCTCTGAAAAATAGAAATCAGATGCTCCAAGAATTTTTTTTTTTTAAGAGTTTTCAAGAAATCTTTCCTCTGTGCAATCTATTCTTGTATCCATCAGCTTTCGTGGTAACCCCAGCGGCTGTTACAGTCATTGTCGTTGTTGATCCATTCTGTTTTACCAGTTCCTTTGGAACGCAGCTACAAGTGCTGTAGTGCCTTTAACAATTAAACGTCTTCGG
>NC_134898.1:5840805-5855805 GCF_041734735.1 Babylonia areolata | reverse complement strand
TTGAGTTTTGCAAATGGGCGTTGAACGCAATTTTTTTTAATTTTTCTTTTCTTTTTTCTTCTTCTTTTTTTAGCTTCCTAGTTCAACTGGGTGATATAAATCCGGAAAGGGAAAACACCCCGATTCTCAGCTGTGAATTAGTCCATGTGATACAGTGTCTGTATCGGGGCGGGTGGGGGGTCGCGGGGGGGGGAGGGGAGAGAAAGAGAACCCAGAACTCAAACACACACACACACACACACACACACACACACACACACACACACACACACACACACACACACACACACACATAACATTGTTATTGTTGTTGTTCAGTGCTGTTGCTGTTGGTGTTATCAATTTTATGATCATTGTTGTTGTTGTTTATTCGTTGTTGTAATTCTTCTTCTTCTTTTTTTAAACAAAACTTAAATCAATCATTTTCTACATGTAACACACACACACACACACACACACACACACACACACACACACACACACACACACACACACACACACACACACACAATCACACGCGCACACACTTTCACTTACTCGCATGCGCACACACTGAGTAATTTCTTAAGTAAGGTCTTACGTGTAATCATAGAAAAGCAGCGCGACGTTTATTTGAGTGATAAATAAAGCGACCTAGATCATGAAGGATTTTTACGCCCTGCATTATAAACTGTAAACTTCTGAGGGATGTTGGAGAGAGAGAGAGAGAGAGAGAGAGAGAGAGAGAGAGAGAGAGAGAGAGAGAGAGAGAGAGAGAGGCAGTGGGGCAGACAGACAGACAGACAGACACAGACAAGAGATGCAAACAGACAGACAGACAGAGACATTATTATCCCCACCCTCACCCCCATCCCCTGGTACTTCCTCTACCCCCCCCCCCCCCCCCCTCATCACCACACCCTCCCCGGCCCACCACCCCCCTGCACGCGCCACACATACCTGTTTCTCTGTCATTTCCTTTCTGGATGTCTCCTTCTCCTCCCCCCCCCCCCTCCCCCTCACACACACACACACCTCTACTCCCCTATATAGTTTTCCCCAGTCACCCAACAACTGAACCGGATTCCTTCAACATCCCCTCCCCCTCCTCTCCCCCCCCCCTACCCCCCTGACCTGTATTTACGGCGTCTGAGTGTCCCCTCCTCCCCGTCCTCCCGCCCGTCCCCTCTCCACACACACACACACACACTCTCTCTCTCCATCCCCACGCCACCCCACCACCCCATCACCCCAACCTCGACGCCTGACCGACTTCTGAATCATCCGGGTTGTTTTTTTTTTGGGGGGGGGGGTGCGTAGGGGTGGGGGGGGGGGGGGTCTTGTTTGTGTTGTTCCTGTTTGTGTTGCGGGCACGGTGATGTATGTGTTGTTCTCTGTTCCCCCGCGTCAGTTTCCTTACAGCATTATTTCACTGGCACTGAGTGTGTGGACACTCCGGCAGACATCTTCCTCAGTGGGAACAGCCACGGCACGGCCAGTCAGTGATCGAGCGTCAGTCAGTGTCCGTCTGTCGCCACAGTCCGGAGCCACATCTTTCTCTTTCTGTCTGCGTGTGCATGATTTTGGATATTAAAGCGGTTCATGAATTTACTACTGGGAACAACCTTTTGTGTGTTACTATGGGTTCTAGTTTTACTGGCGCTAGGTGCGTGCCAGTGTGTGTGCGTGTGTGTTTATGTGTGTTTATGTGTGTGTGTGCGTGTGTGTGTGCGTGTGTGTGTGCGTGTGTGTGTGTGTGTGTGTGTGTGTGTGTCTGTGCGGTAGGTGCCTATGTATATGTCTGAATGTGTCTATGTCTGTCCGTGTCAGTGCGTGCATGCGTGCGTCCGGGCATGCCTCAGTCAGAGCCGGACCACAGCGCGCACAGTGCGCAGTCATGTGAAAGACACAGACGTGCGCTGATGCACAGATCACGTAACCCTTCAAACAATGAACAAAGCATCCTCCGACCGAATTCTCAGAATTCAGTAATATCGATCCAAACCAGCGTTTCTCGCCGCCTCTCGTGCCATTCAGTCGTTCAGTTTGCAGCACTGAGCCAGTGGTATAGCCGCGGCATGTTTGTTCATATCTTGGTCACGGGGCTAACGCGCGTGTCACGTGAGTGCCTTACTCAGTCAACGACGGGGCCCCACGTGACGACGATCAGCTGCCGTAGTGTCCTGCTCGCAGCGCCAAACGGCCTTGGAGACAGGCAGACCTCAGCTGCTTGCGCCGCCACTGACTATAGTGACCCACTGGCGGACTTTGGACAGACAAAAAAAAGTGGTGGGGGGTGGGGTGGGGAGGGGGGGGGGTAGGAAATCGATTTGTGGGCGCCACAACAACACTGTCTGTCCCAGGCCCCTTGTGTGTGTGTGTGTGTGTGTGTGTGTGTGTGTGTGTGTGTATGTGAAGTGTGAGCGAGTGTCATCGTGTGTGTGTGTGTGTGTGTGTGTGTGTGTGTGTGTGTGTGTGTGTGTGTGTGAAGTGTGAGCGAGTGTCATCGTGTGTGTGTGTGTGTGTGTGTGTGTGCGTGCGCGCGCGCGCGCTGGCGGTGTGTGTCCGTGTGTGTGTGTGTGTGTGTGTGTGTGTGTGTGTGTGTGTGCGTGCCTGAGTGTGTGTGTGTATGAGTGTCACCGTGTGTGTGCGTATGTGTGCGCGTAGAGTATGTGTGCGTGCTTGTGTGTGTGTGAGTGTCACCGTGTGTGTGTGTGCGTATGTGTGCGTGCGTGTGTGTGTGTGTGAGTGTCACCGTGTGTGTGTGTGTGTGTGTGTGTGTGTGTGTGTGTGAGTGTGTGTGTGTGTATGTGTGTGTGTGTGTGTGTGTGTGTGTGTGTGTGACAGCTGACCTCATCAGCTGCAAACCAGGGTTGGGGAATCTGAGAACAGGAGGTGACTCAGTTCTCAACAGCTGGGACTGGAGGGGTAGAGGGGTAGCAGTTCCCTCCCTTCAGCTGTTCTCTCTCCATGTGTGTGTGTGTGTGTTGTTGTTGCTAACCGGTTTGCACTAAGGGGGTGGGGGGGGGGGGGGGGGGGGTCGGTGTTGGGGGAGGTTAAGGTGGGCCGGGTGGGATGGGGTGGGGGTGAAAGGGAAGGCGGAAGATGGAAATGACGATGGTGAAAACATGTTGACCGTCATATCTTTTTCGTTTTAATGAGACCGCCCACACTACAATGTTAGACATTTGCATATGAATGAATAGATGAATAAATAAATAAATAAATAAATAAATAAATAAATACATGAAACAATAAATGAATAAACAAATAAATAATGCAAGAAGAAGCGGGCATCTAAGTAGTGCACACAAAAACGTCTCTACTCTGTCCCTTAAAACACACACACACACACACACACACACACACACACACACACACACACACACACACACACACACTGACACAACAACAACAACAACAACAACAAGCTACAATCAAACCATAAACAAATACCATCACACACACAAACACAGCCACATCCAACGCCTCTCACGGCGTCACGATACGTGCGATCTTTTTAGCAACGTGTTAATTGTCGTTATCAGCCCCGTAGTCTCACCTGTAATCTCCCCCACACCCCCCACACCCCCCACATCCCCCTGCACACACTGTCCCCCCCCCCCCCCCCCCAATCCCCCCCCCCCCCCACTACGATGCATTGCAGTGCACCTCCGCCCCCCCTCCCCCCTCTCCCCAACCCTATACTTTCCAGTCCAGTAATTAACTCGTTAATTATTTTGCTCTCACGCATGGATATCACCTTCACCTTCACCTTCTCCTCTCCCGTAGTCTGGGTTCAGACCGTTGGGGCACCGCTGCTGACCTGGCCACCACCCCTCTCCACTCTTCACGGTTTTCTGATTTCCTCAGGGCGTCACCGAGCGTCAAGCCTGTCCACCCCCGGATGTTGTCTTCCCATCTCTTCTTCTGCCGTCCTCTCCTGCCTCCTTGTACGGTGCCTTGCAGGAACGTTTTGGCAAGACCAGATGATCGGGAGATGTGTCCATACCACCTAAGTTTGCGTTTTTTCACTATGGACAGAAGGTCTTCGTAGGGTCCAATACTTTGCTTGATTCTGTTCTTCACTTCTGTGTTAGTGATGTGGTCTCTGTAGGAGATGCCAAGTAGTCTACGAAAGCATCTCATCTCGACAGCTTGGATTCTTCTCTCGATGTCTGCAGTCAGGGTCCAAGTCTCGCAGGCGTAGAGCAATATTGATATAACCAGGGAACGCATCAGTCTGATTTTTGAGCTGAGAGCGATGTTTTTGTTGTTCCAGATGGTGTTCAGCTTGTTGAGTGCCATTGTTGTTTGGGCAATTCTCGAGAGTACTTCTGGTTTAGATCCTTCATCTGACACGATTGCTCCCAGATATTTGAAGCTGTGGACTGTTTTAAGCTTTTCGTCGTTGACTTTGATGTCAATGCTGATGCCGTTGGTGTTGTTAGTCATCAGTTTGGTTTTCTCCGCACTGATTTGCATTCCATACGATGTGGAGGCTTTGTCTAAATGTTTGACCAGGCTTGCCAGTTCTTCTTCTTTTCCAGCCAGTCCATCAATGTCGTCGGCAAAACGTAGGTTTGTGATTGTTCTGCCGCCTATGCTGACTGTTCCTACATGCTCTTCCAGTGCGTCAGTCATGATTCTTTCTAAGAAGATGTTGAAGAGTGTTGGGGAGAGTAGACAGCCTTGTCTCACTCCGACTGTGGTTCTGAACCAGTCCCCGATGCTATTGTTGAGGTAGACGGCGCTGGTGGCTTTGTCATAGAGGTGCTGTATCAGTCTGATCAGGTTGGCGTTGATGTTGTACAGATTCATGGTAGCCCACAAAGCTGCATGCCAGACCCTGTCAAATGCCTTCTTAAAATCAATGAAGACGTGGTAGAGGTCTTGTTGGTGTTGATGGTACCTCTCACATAGCAACCTCAAGTTGAAGATTTGTTCAGTTGTGCTCCTTCCTGGTCTGAAACCTGCCTGTTCTTCAGCAATGATGTTTTCTGCTTGTGGTTTCAGTCTGTTAAGCAGGATCTTCAACATGACTTTGCTGGGATGACTAATCAGGCTGATGGATATCATAGCGTTTTATTGATTTACTAGTTTCTATCTTACCTGGCATCTGTCTATATTTCTGTCTATTTATCTACAAAACAATTCATGTCGATCCTGCAACGGCTCATTCTCATTTTTTTACTGTATGCCGCCCCCCCCTTCCGCCCCCGGCCCCACCTTACCCCTCCCTCCACTTTTCCCACCCTCCCTCTGATCCCATTTCACGTTCTTATTGTTGGTGTCAGTGTTTTTCAGGGTGAGACAGTATGCAGGTACTTAATTGGCTGAGGAAGAAGGAAAACGTTTCGAGGGTTATTATGTTATTGCGTGCGCGCGCGCGCGTGTGTGTGGTGATGTGTTGTGTGTGTGTGTGTGCGCGCGTGACTGTGAAGACGTTCTGTTCATCTTGCCAAAGCCAATCATTCTTTCTTTTGCTGAAAAAAAAAAGTGCATGCGCGCATACTCCCCCCCCCCACCCCCCCCGAACTTTTCTCACTCAAAGAGAGCGCCAGAGGATATTCGATTTCGAGTCAGAGAGATAAATATTGACAGGAAACCAAGTTGCACTCACACACACACAGATTCACACGCACGTGAACAAATAAAGTGAAGGAAGAGCTGTGAGAGAGACACACACACACACACAAATCCATCACACCATTAGACGTGTATCAAGTCAAAAATATTTATTTACAATCAAAACCTGGTCCAGATATGGTACACGTGTACAAGTGAGCAAACACGAATGACGCCATCATGGTTATCTTTACACACAGACACACAGCACCAGTATGTTTTGTCAACAACAGAACCACAAAAAAACACCAAAAACAAAACAAAACCGCAGTCTCACAAATGTACATGCATCCATGCAAGTGCGCAAGTGCACACACACTCACAAGCATGCACACACACACACACTCTTTCACAAACACAGACACACACATAATGCCATTTTTTGTCCTTTGGTTGTCTTTGTTATCAACTGATCCTCCATCATTAAAAACAACGCACAAAAACACAAGCAAAGGTCGATTCAGATCGCAACAGATCTTCATCGATCAAAATGTTGAAAGTGAACTGACTGGCAGTCATTCCAGTTACGGCTTCCTCTTCGAGCAGTACTCTTTCTACAGGGTAGAGAGACAGGAAAGGGGGAGAAGACGCGAGTGTGAACAAGGGAGGTAAAAATGAAAAACAGAGGTGAGAGTGAAAGATTTGCACACAAACCACACACAGAGCCAGAGATTTTCAAAGAGACTAACACACACACACACACAGAGAATGCATTACAGTACAACTAGAACCAATTGTTTTCCTTAAATGAGCATTTTTTAAAAACCCAACTGATAGCTCCAGATTTTTTTCCCCCCATGAGTAGAATTAAAGGTTATTAATCATCGGTCTTAACAACAGATGAACATAACATGTAAGAAACACAACAAAAAGGTTTGGAATTTTAGAGAAAAAAAGTTTAGTCTACAAATTTCAGCATCCTAAGTAAGCTGTGGAGGCCAAAACGCTCGACACTTTTGCATCAATGGTCTCCAAGTGGTAAACAACACTTCCAGTGCCCCCCCAACCGCCACCTCTCCCACCCCGATCACCTAACCTCCTGTCCCTCCCTCCTCAACCCCCCAAATTCTCCTGAACAGCAGTGGAATGATGCAACCTTCACCTGTACCTCTTCTTCACATCAAGGAACGCCAACTGCAAAATATCAGCAGCGACCCCCCCCCCCCCCCCCCCACCCCTCAGTTTTAGGTGCCAGAATAATCAATTTATATGATTGTGGGCCCCCAACAATGACGAGGAAGAGTAATTATTTGTGCAGACGTTTTTATTTTCCTTCAGTTAAGTTCACCCACCCCTTTCCCTGAACTCACAAGTACAGTGTTTATACCTGTCTTGAGCACACCATATTTCACCCTGTTCTTGTTGGCTGACTGCCAAATTCATTCATTATTCATTTGCATGTGACCCAAATCTTGTTTCCTGTAGTCGTTTTTTCCCCTTGTCTGCTGTGAAGCTGCGAAAGGAATCAGACAAGAAATTAATATCTCTGACAGCTGACAGTCAGGTAATTCATATCTGACAGTCAGGTAATTCATATACAACTGTAGCATGCCCATCAAACACTATCATAATGTATGCATATGCAGTAAACGTGTCTTCAGAAGGGGGATTTTCTGAAACGGTTTGAGTGAACAGTTGTGATGAAAACCAAAGTTTGTTCAAATACCCCACCTCTGCCCCCCCTCCCTCCCCCTGTCCCACAAATATTTACCAAAATTAACAAGGCTGGCTGCTGTTTGTACTGGAAAAAGCCATCACATCTGTGTGTGTGTGTGTGTGTGTGTGCACGCGTGCGCACGCGCACATGTAAATTAGCACTAAATAAACAGTAGAAAGGAATCTTTTCCAAACACACTATGGCACAAAGGATACATTTGGATTGTTAACAAATGTTACACTTCTGTCACACCACTGTGCACAATATATATGTGCATGTGCAAGAGAACACACATACATTTGTGGGTGTGGGTGCTCAATCAGGCATAATTCTCTCCAAGCAGGATGTGATCTAACAAGAAGCAAAACCATACGTATAGCTTGAAAGACAAAAAACTAGAATCGGCACTTTTCAAAGAGGAAGCCCAAAAAATAGAACTTGAAAAGGCAGACAAATCCCTCATATAATGTGCAAAGAGCTTCAAAAGAAACAACATATACCCAACTTGACTTCAACTTGTCTCAAAACAAAACAGGACTGATCTAGGACATCACGACCTAGTATATCTTATGGTTTTCAAACTCAAAAGGAGGAGTTTGTATTATACTCCATGTTTGGTGATACATATCCTGTACCATGTCAAACTGATGCAAACTAGGCCTATCGGTTTGCTCTGCTTGGCCAAATTTCGTGCGGCTAACAGTGAAAAGACGAGCCGTCTTGCCCAGTCCGCTCTTAGCCAATCAAACGCCTCTCAAAACAAAGGTTAAGAACACAGGAATGACAATACCATTTGTCATTCACAATTTAATTCACGGAACAATGTGATCACACAGACAAACATTTCACCTAAAAAAAACCAAAAGAACTTTTAAAACATGGAAATAAACAGCCAGTTTTTTAAAAACCTTTATGAATCTATGTGTATGAAATCTATACTGAAACTGAAGTGAACTCCCTTCTCAGTGAGTGAACGAAGGCATTGCTTCACGATGAAGTAAACACAGCACTCTTCCTGATGCTTAGCTCTTTTCATACAGGGATGACAAATACCACAAACTGAACAACTACCAACAGAACTTGCTCCACATCCATTTCTGGACTCAGGGTATAGTTACTATAAAACATACGGTGCAAACTGTTTTGCAAAATGTCCACTACTCTTGGACACATTTGAAAGGCTGGTTGTTTTTTTTTGGTTTTTGTTTTTTTTATGTTTTTTTGTTTTATTTTGGGGTTTTTTGTTGCTTTTTTTGTTTTTAAACACATATAAGTAAACTTTGGGAAAAATAATACATATACACACTACTGTTACACGAGCAATGTTCAAAGGGTCCAAATTCAAAGTCGGCCAACAAATTTTGCATAATTTTTGCAGTGCCCCACCTCACCTCAGGGGACGTCCTGTAGCCAGCATGGGAAGTAGGTCAGGACACAGCATTCATTTCATCTTCATCAACACTCCACAACAACAAACACTGCTACTGTACATCGCAGCATTAAGCCAGCAAAAGTTTTCATTGGCACGCATTGACAGTCCTGACTGCGATACTGTTCACCAGATGGACTCAGCTGTGGTCTTCTTGGCAAACTACCAGTTAAACAGACAAAAGTTTATTTCTACATCCCAAAAATGTGATGTCCCATGACAAAATGTAATCTCAGGCAATTAAAGAAAAGATTTGGAAACTGGTGAATTATAATTAAGCAAGCTTGAAAACAAAGATGTGGAAAAAAAAAGAGGTCAACTTAATAAGAAACTTGTATGTAATTGGACACATACAATCTTTTTTTCATAATGAATAAGATTGACAAGAGTGAAATTGATATTTATGTGTTCAAGCAGTCACTTCTCTTGTCAACAATTAAAAAACAAAAACAACAACAACAAACAAACGAAACAAAAAAAAAAAAAGACTGCATCTCACAGACGTAGGTCACACAACTGACAAACTAGATCTACCAGCTCAAAGTCCGAAATTTTCTCTCGGTCCTCCAAAACCACTGTCCTGCCTTTAGCCACTAAATCACAGGTTCACAACTCTATGATACACCAGAAAACCATACAAACAGTGATACCACACAATGGTATCCCATTGCAAACAGGAATACCATTCAATGGTATCCCACAGCAAACAGTAATACCATACAATGGTATCCCATAGTGAACAGTAATAATACCATACAATGTTATCCATGTGCAAAGTCCTGAGCCCTGTCTTCACCTCAGAACCAAAAACACTTTCTTTTTTTTTTTCAACCTGACCTCAAACCTCATTCTCTGCCTCACACAAACACCTGAATTATTTTGTCAAGACTTCATCCACAGTCCACTCTTCATCACAAATGACTGATCCATCGCACAAGATGGGGCCCGTTTTTTCAAGTGTGTTATCAACGCCAAACTACGTTGAGCATTCGGTCTATTGAAAAAAAAAAAAAAAAAAAATAAAAAAAACCACACCAGTAAACAAAAAAAACAAAAAAAGGAAGAAAAACCACTACACAATCTGACTGAGAAAAAGATGGGCACAAGTTCTTTGTACACAGTTCTACAAGTTGAGTACGTCAGTGCTGACTGCAACATAGCAATGGCATGGTGACGAGATGAAGCGTCAGAGAAATGACATGACGTCAGTGATGACTGCAACATAGCAATGGTATGGTGTCAACATATGACATCAGTGATGACAGCAACATAGCAATGGTATGGTGACAAGATGAAGCGTCAGAGAAATGACATCAGTGATGACTACAACATAGCAATGGCATGGTGACAACATGAAGCGTCAGAGAAATGACATCAGTGATGACAGCAACATAGCAATGGCATGGTGACAAGATGAAGCGACAGAGAAATGACATCAGTGATAGCAATGGTATGGTGACAACATGAAGCGACAGAGAAATGACATCAGTGATAGCAACGGTATGGTGACAACATGAAGCGTCAGAGAAATGACATCAGTGATGACTACAACATAGCAATGGTATGGTGACAACATGAAGCGACAGAGAAATGACATCAGTGATAGCAACGGTATGGTGACAACATGAAGTGTGAGAGAAATGACATCAGTGATGACTACAACATAGCAATGGTATGGTGACAACATGAAGCGTTAGAGAAATGACATCACGTCAGTGATGACTACAACATAGCAATGGTATGGTGACAACATGAAGCGTCAGAGAAATGATCATCCACATGTAGCTGCCTTTAAATTCCATGAGATGCCTCCAAGTTTTATTTGAAATGAAAATACCAAGAGATGCCTCCATTTGTTTGTGTGAAATCAGAATCTGGAACAATCTACCATCAAACTACTTCCCACAATTCTAATTAAACCCCAAACACCAATTTCTGCTTTTGTTAATTGCGCATATATATATTCTTTACATACTTTTGAGTGAGTGTAGGGGTGTGCATAAATATGTTGTGAATGTATACAGTACATCAGAGTTTGTTTACTTTTTTTTTGTTCGTTTTGTGTGCATGTTGCTAGAGAATGTTAGTTCAATTGTTTCTCCAATACTTTTCTTCTTGTTTTTAACTGTGCTTACCACTAGGTGAATATTTTACAAAATAACAAACAAACAAAAAAATCCTCCAAACCTGACAAATCCACCCTGCTATGGACACAATGTAAACACCGTTTTGTTCTTGTTCCATCTGGCCCAACCCTTTTCACCAAATCGTGCAAATAAAAAGCCTAGTTATTTTACTGTGAAGCAAAAGGCAACAAGAAGTAATCGAGCTTATCCTGTCAGATTTGCTGTAAATACTATATTAACCGGGAGGAGGAGAAGAATAAATGTAAGTCAATTGAGCTGTAATTGAAAAAACAGATTTTGTCCTTTCTTACAGAATTCATCATTTAAAAAAATACATATATGTATTAGGCTTAATGCAAAAATTAAATTCCACCAATATATTTCATTACATAAAGATTGATAATTTTTCATCAGTTACAGCCAAGACAAACTTTTTGCTTTTGAAGTTTATTATGTTTGATCCTTACAGCTATAGCTGTCCAATCTTGACACAGAATTCACAAAGAAATAGGTATCTGAATTTTTTTAAATAAAAATCAATGATATGGAAGTTACACTGATTGCATTAATACTGACCAAATGCTGGAGCACGTTATTCTTCACCGACAGAACAGGGTAGACGAGACAGAATTCATGCAAACATCACAATTCACACAGATGAAAAACAATACATCAAATCAGGAAGATGTCTGGACTAGACCGTGCAATGAGAAACAATTTTTTTGCATATTTTGTCCAGACGAACCGGTTTCCAACACACATTACAGCAAACAGTTCTCTCCCTTGCACTTGTCCCTCTCTCTGCATGTGTTGTCATGTCAGTCTCTTCTTACCAAGTTTCTTTCCCAAATTCTTGTGGTTAGACTTGCCCAGTGAACGAAATGTTTCAGTTTATCGTTTTAAATACATCTTTTTCTCTTTTTTAAATTTTTTTATATTATTACAAAACAGCAATAGTGAATCAGTAACTAAATGCTAAACAGCACGTTACTACATAACTTCAACGCAACCAGAGCAAAGCATTGCACAGTTTCTATTCTGTATTTGGCTGTCATGGCTGGTCTTTTAATTAAAGAAAAAAAAAAGGATATATAAACACAAATGACTACAAATCGAACTGTAATAAAAATGTGAACTTCTGAAAACAAACTTGCCAGGAAATATTCTTTTACTTGTTTTTCTTCATCTCAAATAGAAATCAACAAGACAATCTGTCACCGTAGCTGAGTAGAATGAACGATGTTGGTTAATGTGTTGTGTTCCATGCCTTTCAGTCTAAGCATCTTACAGAAAACAGGAAAAAAAACCCAACATGAATTCATCATGGGAGTTGCATGCAGTAAAGGTAACATGACTCGTCTGTCATCAACTGTACGAATACATGTACATGGGAAAAGGAACATAGTATAACACTGGCTAGTGAGTTACAACACTGAGAAAACAACAACACAAAATTTAAAAAAAAAACATAAAAAAAAAACAACACCTTCCCCCTATTGCTGTGAAGACCAAATCTGAAACGGTTCACCTACTCCACAAACCATAATTTTCCTTTATGATAATAAAATAATTCATTCAATGGCAAAATCATCATGACCTCTCAATGAAGTTTTGTGCAGCAGGACAATGCAGGAAAAGTGTTCCAATAATCCATGCGGCTGAGAAAAGCTGTCCAGAGGAACGTCCGGAGGTGGTGGTGGTGATGGCACTAGAGAGTGTTGGTCTACACCGTCACTGACATATAGGCTCCCTTTGAATGGCCCCTTCTTCCGACACAGTGAAGGTTTCCGAAAGGCTGCGAATAAAATGGTAGTCATTTGCCTGGCAGTAAGGGCAGATTATCATCTGCGAGTACTGAGAGTAGAACTCCAGGCCTTTGGCGATATCCACAACGGCGCGGCGACAGCATTTGCACGTCAGGCGCTTCTGGCAACACGGCGTGGCCGCGAAGATGTCGTAGGTGTACATGGACCCCACCACCAGGTTGCAGCCATCCCAGGGACGTTTGCAGGCCACGCACCTGATGCTGTTGTGGCCCTCCAGACAGGACAGGCAGGCCGCGTTCAGAAACTGCAGCCGCCCCTCCCAGATCACCTGCAACAGTCAGCAACTTCGGGGGTCAGAATACAGGGGTTTTTTTTTTAAATATCAGTGTCAACTCATGCCTTTAAAACAATTAAGAATAAATATATATCACTGTCAATTCAATTCTTTGAATACAGTTCAGAAAAATCAGTGTCAACTCATGCCTTTAAAACAATTAACTTTTAAGAATAAATATATATCACTGTTAATTCAATTCTTTGAATACAGTTCAGAAAAATAAGTGTCTTAGAATACAGCTGTTATATTTTAGATATCAGCATCAACTTCATGCCTTAAAATAGCTTTCTTTCAGTATCTCAGTGTCAACTTGTATCTTCAAATACAGTTTTAAAATTCAGTGTTTCAGCTTCTTGATGATCAGGTAAACTGTGTTTGTTACACCCACAATTGCCATTATCTGTCCATGTATGTGAATGTCGCACAACTAGTGACGATAAATTTCGGTCTTGCCATTGAATAGAATTTTATGTAGTGAATGTGTGTGTATGTGCTTGCACTCTCAACTGTACACACAAATATGCACGCATATGTATCTGTAATACCTGAAAGAGATTATATTGCTAACACTAATAATGACCACAAAAAAGGAAAAAATCATTTGTGTGTTTAAGTCATGATAACACATCATATGCAACTGTGACATGTACACAAATACAGAATAGCTGTGTTAAGCAGTTGAAGGCTTGAACTACAAAACTGGAACACAATCTTGTTTTTTTTAAATCCAGTCAAAATCTGAAGCAACATCTGAAACACCCAGAGGTGTAATCTGTTATTTTCTTTAAAACAGACCTGGAACCTTATCAAAGAAAAAATAAATGCAGATGTTAATGCATCCATGTACAGATACAGATGTTTGCATGTGCATCTTTGTGCATTATTATAACTTTGTTTTCAGTTTCAAGGTGTTGAAGCATGCAGACTTATTCATATGCTACACCACATTGCGTGATCTGCCATAAATACACACAAACAAATAAATAAAAAAAGAGCAGATTCTGATCTTCGCATAAACCTAATACCTAATGGTCAGGTCTTGAGAGCCCACCCTTACAATTTTGATGCAGAGATCACAGTGACACACATATTATTATGCCTACATTTTATCCAAGGCCATGATTAACCTGGTAAAGCTGTAATGAACACTGCCCACCACACTCCCCATCCACAACTTTTATACAGGACTTTGATGTATCCTCATTTGTGTTTTCAGTCTTAAACTGTGTAAGCAGCCAAGACTACAAATGAGGTGGAAACCTTATTTAGGGACTGCTGGATAATTTAACACATTACTGGAGGGTAATTATTATTGTCAATGGAAAATAATCAAACACACCATTGAAAATCAAACTTGAGAAACACAGAAATCAAACACACCATTCAAAATCAAACTTGGGAAACACAGAAATCAAACACACCATTCAAAATCAAACTTGAGAAACACGGAAATCAAATACACCATTCAAAATCGAACTTCAGACAGCAAAGGTCCGTTACCTGTATGGCCAACTCGTCGTAGGACTGCGGAGACAGGAAGAAGGACCCGTCCAGCAAGGGGAAGCGATCAAAGACAGCCAGCACCGTTTTACACAAGGCGCAGCGAGCGCTGCTCATCTTCTTGCTCAGCAGGTTGCTCAGCACAAAGTTCCTCGTCTCCAGATCACAGCTGCCCGCCTCTGCCGCCACCTCAGCCAGAGTGTGGGCCTTAGCAGCCGCTATGGAGCAGGATGTGAATGAACAGGCCAGGGTGTTGACGTCCTCCATGCGGATGTGGTATGGGTTCTGCTTGTTGCGGGGCAGGGCGGCGAAGGCGGAGAGGTCCATGCGGTGTCTGAAGCCGGAGATGGACGTGGTGCTGCCTTCGCTCGAGGCGTCGCTGGACTTGCGGTTCTTGAAGAACATCTCTCCGCTGACGGGGGAGGAGGAGATGGGGGAGGCAGACCCCGCGGAGCTGGGCAGGCTGCTGCTGCTGCTGTGGCTTCCCGCGCTGCCCGTGCTGCTGACGCTGTTGGTGCGCAGTCGTAGCTGCGGGTTGTGGCTCCCCCCGCTGCCAGGAAGGACCCCCGGCAATACGC
>NC_134898.1:5825805-5830805 GCF_041734735.1 Babylonia areolata | reverse complement strand
GTATGAGTGTGTGGCTGTGTGCATGTGTGTGTGTGTGTGTGTGTGTGTGTGTGTGTGTGTGTGTGTGTGTGTGTGTGCACCAAGTGCATGCTAGCACACAGGACCTCGGTTCATATTCCTATCGAATCCGAACGACTGGACGACCAGTTTGATTCTCCAGTCAGTCAAACTCGAAAGAGAGAAGGCGAGACCACCGAAAAAGAATCGAACCCAAACCCTCACAGACACTGTATTCAGGCAGAGGATCATCTTAACCACAGTACCACTTTCCTTCCTGTGAAGAACCAGTATCAGTATCAGTAGCTCAAGGCCGGAGGCGTCACTGCGTTCGGTCAAATCCATATACGCTACACCGCATCTAGATGCCAAGCAGAAGCCTGACCAGCAGCGTAACCCAGCACACGGCTTATTAGTCAGGCCTTGAGGTCTGTGAAAGAACAAACAAAATGATGAATCAGAACTGCTACAACCTGCGGGAAGTCGTTGCGGCGAAAATGGCCAGCTCCACAAGGGAGAGAAAAAAAAATATTGGACATTGTTCATGCCTTCGACATTTATGTGTCCGCGTTATAGCGCGCGCGCGTGCGTGTGTGTGTATGTGTGTGTGTTCGTTTGTGTGTGTGTGTGTGTGTGTGTGTGTATGTGTGTGCGTGTGTGTGCGTGTGTGTGTCCGTGTTAGCGTGCATATGCATGTGTACGTGTGTGTGTGTGTGTGTGTGTGTGTGTGTGTGTGTGTGTTTGAGTGTATGTGTGTGTTTAATACACGCAGCCTATTGCCGAACCGTCCCAAACCAGTTTCACGATGAATAAAGAAAGAAGGAAGGAAGGAAGGAAGAGAGAAAGCCGGGAAGAAAGAAACAAAAAAAGTAGGTCAGAAGTTCACGGACACAGAGAATGCTCGTGCTGTCCGTCAGTTTACAGACACGGTCCTCACTACACTACTACAGCTGTCTGCCTGGGGGATTCCCCCCCCCCCCCCCCCCCCCCCCCCCCCACCCCCAATCAATCTTCTCAGTGCTGCCACTACTAGTGTGGAGCAGGAGCTATTATTATATCCACACCAATACAATATACAACTCCTCTGTTATTAAATGCCACACCCACTCACCCCCTCACCCGCACACCCCCACAACCCACACACACCCTGTCCACCTCCATCCCATCGCCCTTTACCCTCGCTTTTTCGCCCGCGTGCATGTCACCCTGATAAAAAAAAATTCTCGTAAAAGAAACTCTATATTGCCTGTTAAATAAAAAGAAAAAAAAGAAAGAAAGAGAGAAAGAGAGTAAAATACACTTTTAACTCACTCAGTACGGCCAGTCCTCTCTTCTCCTCTACACAGACCCCTCGGATGTCCAGTGGTTGTCTGAATGACCCAACCTTTAGCTTCCGTCGTCAGAATTGTGGTATTCTTTGTCAACATTCACCTCTTCAGTATAAGAGCCTTCCGCTTGCAACATTTTGATGATGGTAACTGGGGTGAAACGCTGTTAACGCCGTCTCTTTCGCCGTTCGTATGGAGAGAGTTAAAAAAAAAAAAAAAAAGAGCTTCAGTACGACAGGAAGAAAAGTTTTATTTAGGAGGCACGGTGTGTATTTGTATTTGTATTTCTTTTTATCACAACAGATTTCTCTGTGTGAAATTCGGGCTGCTCTCCCCGGGGAGAGCATGTCGCTACACTACAGCGCCACCCATTTTTTTGTATTTTTTCCTGCGTGCAGTTTGATTTGTTTTTCCTATCCAAGTGGATTTTTCTACAGAATTTTGCCAGGAACAACCCTTTTGTTGCCGTGGGTTCTTTTACGTGCGCTAAGTGCATGCTGCACAAGGGACCTCGGTTTATCGTCTCATCCGAATGACTAGCGTCCAGACCACCATATAGTGGATGGGGAGAAAATATCGGCGGCCGAGCCGTGATTCGAACCAGCGCACTCAGATTCTCTCACTTCCTAGGCGGACGCGTTACCTCTAGGCCATAAATGGAGAGATAGGGAGACACATGGACCGAGAAAGAATAAAATGGATAGGGGCAAGAATGGTTGTGGGGGAGGAGAGGGGGGGAAGGGGTTGTCGCGGGGGCGGGTGAAGGTTGAGGGCAGGGGGGAGGTGGGGTGCGGGTGGGGGTGGCGAGGGTGGAGTGCAGGGCAAGCAAGGACACACACACACACACACACACACACTATCCGGCCTGGACTGGTTTTGAGCTGTTCTCCGAAGTAGTTTTTGGAGCACGAGTGAAGCAAAAAAGGGCTGGTAAAGGTCAGTCAGTTGGGGTTAGACAGGAACAGAGAAACACAGACAGACACAGACAGACAGACAGAGAGCGAAAGACAGAAATAAAAGAGAACGTCGAAGAGAGAGACAGTGAGACAGACAAGGACAGAGACAGACAGACAGTGAGACAGACAAGAGACAGACAGACAGTGAGACAGACAAGGACAGAGACAGACAGTGAGACAGACAAGAGACAGACAAGAGAGAGACAGTGAGACAGACAAGAGAGAGACAGTGAGACAGACAAGGACAGAGACAGACAGACAGTCAGACAGACAAGGACAGAGACAGACAGTGAGACAGACAGACAGTGAGACAGACAAGAGACAGACAGTGAGACAGACAAGGACAGAGACAGACAGTGAGACAGACAGACAGTCAGACAGACAAGAGACAGACAGACAGTCAGACAGACAAGGACAGAGACAGACAGACAGTGAGACAGACAAGGACAGAGACAGACAGACAGTCAGACAGACAAGGACAGAGACAGACAGTGAGACAGACAGACAGTGAGACAGACAAGAGACAGACAGACAGTGAGACAGACAAGAGACAGACAGTGAGACAGACAGTGAGACAGACAGTGAGACAGACAAGAGACAGACAGTGAGACAGACAAGGACAGAGACAGACAGACAGACAGACAAGGACAGAGACAGACAGTGAGACAGACAGACAGTGAGACAGACAAGAGACAGACAGACAGTGAGACAGACAAGAGACAGACAGTGAGACAGACAGTGAGACAGACAAGGACAGAGACAGACAGACAGTGAGACAGACAGTGAGACAGACAAGGACAGAGACAGACAGACAAGAGACAGACAGTGAGACAGACAGTGAGACAGACAAGGACAGAGACAGACAGACAAGAGACAGGCAGTGAGACAGACAGTGAGACAGACAAGAGACAGGCAGTGAGACAGACAGTGAGACAGACAAGAGACAGACAGTGAGACAGACAAGAGACAGACAGACAGTGAGACAGACAGTGAGACAGACAAGAGACAGGCAGTGAGACAGACAGTGAGACAGACAAGAGACAGACAGACAGTGAGACAGACAGACAGTCAGACAGACAAGGACAGAGACAGACAGACAGTCAGACAGACAAGGACAGAGACAGACAGACAGTGAGACAGACAAGAGAGAGACAGTGAGACAGACAAGGACAGAGACAGACAGACAGTGAGACAGACAAGGACAGAGACAGACAGACAAGAGACAGACAGTGAGACAGACAAGGACAGAGACAGACAGACAGTCAGACAGACAAGGACAGAGACAGACAGTGAGACAGACAGACAGTGAGACAGACAAGAGACAGACAGTGAGACAGACAGTGAGACAGACAAGGACAGAGACAGACAGGCAGTGAGACAGACAGTGAGACAGACAAGGACAGAGACAGACAGACAAGAGACAGACAGTGAGACAGACAAGAGACAGACAGACAGACAGTGAGACAGACAGTGAGACAGACAAGGACAGAGACAGACAGGCAGTGAGACAGACAGTGAGACAGACAAGGACAGAGACAGACAGACAAGAGACAGACAGTGAGACAGACAAGAGACAGACAGACAGACAGTGAGACAGACAGTGAGACAGACAAGGACAGAGACAGACAGGCAGTGAGACAGACAGTGAGACAGACAAGGACAGAGACAGACAGACAAGAGACAGACAGTGAGACAGACAAGAGACAGACAGACAGACAGTGAGACAGACAAGAGACAGACAGTGAGACAGACAAGAGACAGACAGTGAGACAGACAGTGAGACAGACAGTGAGACAGACAGACAGTGAGACAGACAAGAGACAGACAGTGAGACAGACAGACAGTGAGACAGACAGTGAGACAGACAAGAGACAGACAGACAGTGAGACAGACAAGAGACAGACAGTGAGACAGACAGTGAGACAGACAGTGAGACAGACAGTGAGACAGTGAGACAGACAGTGAGACAGACAGTGAGACAGACAAGAGACAGACAGACAGTGAGACAGACAAGAGACAGACAGAGAGACAGACAGTGAGACAGACAAGAGACAGACAGACAGTGAGACAGACAAGAGACAGACAGACAGTGAGACAGACAGTGAGACAGACAAGAGACAGACAAGAGACAGACAAGAGACAGACAGACAGTGAGACAGACAGAGACAGACAGTGAGACAGACAGACAGTGAGACAGACAAGGACAGAGACAGACAGGCAGTGAGACAGACAGTGAGACAGACAAGAGACAGACAGACAGTGAGACAGACAAGAGACAGACAGAGACAGACAGACAGTGAGACAGACAGAGACAGACAGTGAGACAGACAGACAGTGAGACAGACAAGGACAGAGACAGACAGGCAGTGAGACAGACAGTGAGACAGACAAGAGACAGACAGACAGTGAGACAGACAGTGAGACAGACAAGAGACAGACAGTGAGACAGACAAGAGACAGACAGACAGTGAGACAGACAGACAGTGAGACAGACAAGGACAGAGACAGACAGTGAGACAGACAAGAGACAGACAGACAGTGAGACAGACAAAGACAGACAGACAGTGAGACAGACAAGAGACAGACAGACAGTGAGACAGACAAGAGACAGACAGTGAGACAGACAAGAGACAGACAGACAGTGAGACAGACAAGAGACAGACAGTGAGACAGACAAGAGACAGACAGACAGTGAGACAGACAGACAGTGAGACAGACA
>NC_134898.1:5818305-5820805 GCF_041734735.1 Babylonia areolata | reverse complement strand
AAGAAGTCACGAAAAAGACCAAACTATTTTTTAAGAAATTAGATTAGGACTTTGGAGGGAGGGCCCAATCAATTGTATTTGACATGTTTTTCGCTGTGTGTTATACGGCCTCTGCGGTCGGCCTGGCTTGGCGGTGGGGGGTGGAGAAGGGGATGAGTAGGCGGGGGTGGGGGGGGTGGGGGGGTGGGGGGGTGGGGTGGGGGTCGGGGCTGGGGGGGGGGGGGGGGCGAGCCATTGTAAGGAGCAGCACTCTTTACCGAGGATTATTTCTTGCATATTTTCTTTTTTTCCCTTTCTTTAAAAAAAAAAAAAAAAAAAAAAAAAAAAAAAAAAAAAAAATTCACCGCCATGTTTGTGTGTGAAGAACTCTCCCCATACTCTTACCAGCGCCAAATATATGATAACTAGAGAGGCAAGGCCTTCAAGACTCACTTGTGATAAATTAAGTCCCCTAGTATTAATTACAGAGTAATTTCCCTTTTTTACTATCTGCACCCAAACGTTTGCAAAATAAATAAAAATTCCATGCTTAGAAAAGAAGTTCCTGTTTGAACAAAAAACGATAATAATGACTCCTCTTGTTGTTGTGTCAGAATAAGAGGTCAAAGTGCCAAGTTTAGAGAATACAAAAAATATAAATATAACAGTAAATGCAGTTTGCATATAATTAGGCTTCTTTTTTTAAATTTTTTTGTGCCCATCCCAGAGGTGCAATATTGTTTTAAACCAGATGACTGGAAAGAACTGAATTTTTCCTATTTTTATGCCAAATTTGGTGTCAACTGACAAAGTATTTGCAGAGAAAATGTCAGTGTTAAAGTTTACCACGGACGCACACACACACACACACACACACACACACACACACACACAGACAACCGAACACCGGGTTAAAACATAGACTCACTTATATTAGTTTACACAAGTGAGTCAAAAAAAACGATACTCTGTCATAGGCATGGGTCATGTCAAAACTGACGACACAATGGACGTGTACACTTCAAACTCGGTCAGGAGGCAAAGGTCAGTCATTGTTCTGTTGTGTGGGAAACTGACTGCAGCTATCAAGCTTTGTTACAATGTGATAAATGGTCCTTGCAACATGACCCCGGTTCGATGTCGACAAAAGTCGCCTATGGCGGTGAAAGAGTTATAACGGCGAAAACTCAGCAGAGGTATAATTAATTTATGAACCACCGAATAGCTGCTGTAACATCTCGGGTGAAACAGCGATTTTTTTTTTTTTTTTTTTTTTTTTTTTTGCTGCCCCATCATCTGCACCGTTTCAGTGGTATTACTCCCACGCCGCTCATTTAGATTCCCCCATACACGGCCACACCCCGGGTTCGTCCGTCGCATTTCCAGCGTCGGCAGTCCACAGGGAACCATCGATGTTAGGTCGCCAGGAGGCCACACACCAGAGGAGACCCTGCACTGCTGCTGAGTCACTTCGGTGGTGTTCAGTGGTGCCTGTTCTGTTTTAACGTACTTAGGACACCACCTACTAAGCTCCCTACTAACGACATTAATGGCTCAGTCGCGGAGCCAGACTGAGTGAGCGTCCCTCCCAGAATGGAGACCGCCACCACGTCCCTCAAACAACAGCGATTTTCAAACGCATTTTTCAAGCTGACCATGATGCGCAAATCCCCGAACCTCCTGGTCTGTGTGTTCATTTAGTGAGAAGTAATGGAAAGGTTGACAAGATACAGCCTGCCTGTACAATGTATATTATATTTGTATTTGTATTTGCAATTCTTTTTATCACAACAGATTTCTCTGTGTGAAATTCGGGCTGCTCTCCCCAAGGAGAGCGCGTCGCTACACTACAGCGCCACCCATTTTTTTTTTTTTTTTTTTACCTGCGTGCAGTTTTATTTGTTTTCCCTATAGAAGTGGATTTTTCTACAGAATTTTGCCAGGAACAACCCTTTTGTTGCCGTGGGTTCTTTTACGTGCGCTAAGTGCATGCTGCACACGGGACCTCGGTTTATCGTCTCATCCGAATGACTAGCGTCCAAACCACCACTCAAGGTCTAGTGGATGGGGAGAAAATATCGGTGGCTGAGCCGTGATTCGGACCAGTGCGCTCAGATTCTCTCACTTCCCAGGCGGACGCGTTACCTCTAGGCCATCACTCGCCACTCATTCATTCATATATATATATATATATATATGTATATAAATCTCTTGATTTAAAGAAACAACAACAGAAGAAAAAAAAACATTTCCTAAAACACACCTGCATTTATAAAGGGGTCCTTATCATGTGTAGTGTGTCTGTGTCAGTGGGACATGTTGGGTGATCAGTGTACGTTCTGTTAGACGTGCCGACAGCTGTGGTGTTCCGGTTTGAAGAGACAAATGACGGGCGCAATAGCCGAGTGGTTAAAGCGTTGGACTGTCAATCTGAGGGTCCCGGGTTCGAATCACGGTGACGGCGCCTGGTGGGTAAAGGGTGGAGATTTTTACGATCTCCCAGGTCACCATATGTGCAGAC
>NC_134898.1:5805805-5808305 GCF_041734735.1 Babylonia areolata | reverse complement strand
ACTAATAATAATATGTATAAGGCGCAAAAACTTGATGAAGTCTCTTCTAAGATAGCTCCTCCCTCCACGCTATACCTTCCCCTTTTATGTCTTTTGAGTTGGGGTCTCCACTGCTGTCTCCATCTGTATCATGTACTGTTCTTGATCTTTTCCACCCCTTTGAGTTATTAGTGTGTGTGTGTGTGTTGTGTGTCAGTGTGTGTGTGAGTGTGTGTGTGTGTGTGTGTCAGTGTGTGTGTGTGTGTGTGTGTGTGTGTGTGACTGTGTGTGTGTTCATATTGCGAGTGAATGCCAGCGCTTTGAACAGTGAGTGTTTTGCACATGAGAGTTAGCGCAGTATAATCACATCTCTTCTTCAGTTCTTAATTTTCATCATTACTACTACTACTACTACTACTACTAGTGCTACAAACTGCTACAACTGCTACAATTCACTGACAAACTGTCAACCCCATCTGAGCCCTAAAATAAATGTGTCACCATTGTTGTTGTTTTTTGTTTTGTTTTTTTTCGTTGTTTTTTTCTTCGTTTTTTTTTTTTCACCCGGCCACCAAAGCCAAAGCACGTCGCATGAATTGTACGCGGTGTTTTGATGTGTGTGTGTTTTGTTTCCGCTTTGTGGTCAGCAGCCAATCATATCCCTCTGTCATTGCACGTGCTGGCATAGTGACGTAGACAGCTCGTGGGCCTACGTGCCAATGACCGCGTGCGCCTCACACGCTTCCCTGCACACCCCCCTCCCCCCAACCCCTCCCTCACCTCCTCACCTCCCCCTCACCCTCCCCACTGTGCCACCCCGTCCTTCCCCTCACCCCCCATGGGACTGTGTGTGTGTGTGTGTGTGTGTGTCAGTGTGTGTGTGTGTGTGTGTGCGTGTGGTGTGTGTGTGTGTGTGTGACGTTGACTGCCTGTGGAGTGTCCAGGGAAAACAGTCTCGGGTATTTCATCATCATCAGCGAGTTTTCTGTCTGTCTGTCTGTCTGTCTGTCTGGGTATAATTATGTATCTCTGATCTGTGCCGGAATGTGTGTGTGTGTGTGTGTGTGTGTGTGTGGAGGGAGGGGTAGGGGGGAAGGGTTGAGGCAAGGGAGGAGGTGGGGGGTGGGGGTGGGGGGGTTAGGGAGGGAGGGAAAGGGGAAGATGAGGAGGGAGGTAAAAGGAAAACGTGTTCCCACACACACTCTCCGTCTCTCTCTCTCTCCTAGAGGAGTACAGCAAGGAGATGTTTGCAGTCCTAGTTTTGCTCTGATTATTCATAAATGAATTAGCTTTAGAAGTAATAGACCGAGGAAGATGTGGTGCTAGATTCACAACTGATTTTATAGAATTGTTTATATTATTATTTTGCTGATGATATTGTTTTGCTCTCTGAGACTGGTTTACAGACGCAAATAAATAAATAACTTAAAAAATTCAGCTACTAAATTGCAATTAAATGTTAAATCTAGATAAAAGTAATATTATTGTTTTTTTTAGGAAAGGTGGTTATTTGGCAGCAAGGGAAATATGGGTGTATGGTGGTATTGATATGCCAGTTGTCAATGCGTACAAATATCTTGGAATTCTTTTTTCTACTCGTTTGAGTTTTTTAGTTTGGTTCCAGGGATCATTCAAGCAGAGCAAAGAATGTGCTGTTACATATGATGAAGAAACTTCTTATTGAACAATAATTCTTTGGCTGGTGTTACCCAAATACAGCCCATCGTACAATATGGTTCAGAATTATGGGGTCTAGATAAAAATGCTACAATACAATGTGAGTCCGTTCATTTATTTGGACTGAAAAAAAAATTAGGAGTTGAAAAGAAGTCACCAAACGATTTAGTATACGGTGAGACGAACAGATATCCAATCTATATAAATTCTGCAGTTACATGTGTTCGATACTGGTTTAAATTACTAAAAATGAATGAGGGTAGACTGCCACGTAAATCCTATAATATGTTGTATGATTTAAATTCTAGAGGTAAAAGGAACTGGGCGTCAAATGTACGAACTTGTCTCTGTGAACTGGGCTTTGGATATGTTTAGGAATATCAAGGAGTAGGTAATGAGAATATGTTTCTGAAAACGTTTCGTCAGCATTTGATTTGACTGTTGATGGCAAAACTGGGAAAATCATATATAGTGAAGTCATAGATTCTGTCTCTACAGATCTCATACTTGTACACATTTAGTAAAGAACTATCTTGTGTTTAACATGGAAAGACATGTACGAGCTTTATTAACAAGATTTAAATTTGACATTTCTGAAAACTATATGCAGAGATACCGCTATAAGATTGTTGATTATTCAGAGAAGCTGTGTCCTTTGTGCAGAATTTGTGTCATATGAAGATGAAGTGCATTTTGTTTTGATGTGTTCAGTGTTACATAGTTTTCGCGTAAGATTTTGTTCCAAAGAAATATTATGAACGTCCATGTTTGTTAAAATTATGTTTATAGATGGCATCATCTGATAATAGTGTCATACGTAATCTCGCATTGTATTTACATAGAA
>NC_134898.1:5790805-5795805 GCF_041734735.1 Babylonia areolata | reverse complement strand
AAGCTTTAGCAAAATCAATAAAAACAGACCCAGTAAATAAGTCGTTGTTTATGTTTAAATGCCATTCTTCTACGAGATTTGTTAGTGCGGTGTGACAGGAATGATTTTTTCTAAAGCCACTTTGATTGGGATGAAATAAATCATATTTGCTGAAATGTGCTTGAAGATAAAGTTTAATATGTTTTTCGAGAGGTTTGGATAATGTGGATAATATTGATATAGGCCTATAGTTAGCAGGGTCAGATGGATCACCAGCTTTAAAGACAGGGAACACTTTAGCATTTTTAAAAGATTGAGGGTAGGAGGATTTATCAATGCAGAGGTTATATATGTATGTAATGTGTTCAGAGATAATAGGTGCTGAAATTTTTAATATTTTACTATCTATACCATCCAAACCTCGGGATCTGGACTGTTTTAATGAAGATAATTCCTTGAACACGTCATGTACGCTAATATATGTTAGATAAAGGTTAGGTTGTATGTGTTTAGTATCACAGAAACATTTTAGTAACTGCAAGTCATTGGACTGTGTGTTATCAACCTTAACAATTCTTTCGGCGATAGTAGTAAAATGTTTATTTAGGATTTCAGGAGATAGTTCATTTCCAGTAGTAGAAGTTGAATTTTTCCTCGACAGTTGGTTGATAGCTTTCCAGATGGATTTTGAATCCTTTTTATTTATTATCAAGTCACTGAAATATTTCTTTTGGGCAGCCCGTTTCATTGCAGTTACTTTGTTTCTCTGTTTCTTAAATTTATCATCTTTTCCTGTAGTTTTCAGTAACAGATCACGATACTCTATTTCTAATTTAATATCTTCAGTTAACCAAGAAGGCTTTTCTTCATGTTTGGCACGTTTAGTCCTTAAGGGAGCATGCTTGTTAAAGACAGAAAGAAAGTTACTATACCAAGTTGCAAGAGCACTATCAGGATCAGTACACTGGTAAACATTAGAAAAATCAACCATACATAAATCTGACAGAAATCCCTCTGCATCAAACTTTTTGTAGCTGCGGAACGATATATACTTGTGACTGCACCTGGGGATTTTTATTCCTTTCTTTGACCATGTTACACAAACAGGAAAGTGATCGCTAAGGCCGAATACGGGAACAGATGTTTCTACAACACTACTAGGGTTAGTTACATAAATGTGATCAATTAACGTTTCTGAGAGCAGCGTCTTTCTTGTTGGGGTATTTACAATCTGTGTTAAGTTGTATGATTCAAAAGTGCGTCTCCATTTATCCTGTGGTTTTAACAAATCTATATTAAAATCACCTAGCACAATTACTTCTGTGGAATAGTTCAAAGCATCTTCCATCATCAGCTCAAAGCGATCATGCCATTCAACCCGTTCTTCGGGGTTTCTGTAAAGAAAACACACAAGGATTGGCTTTGTCCCTTTGAAATGAATCTCTAACCAAATACACTCTATTCTATATTGATCAAAACAACTAACATGTTTATAATTAACTGACTGATGAACATAGGCAACTAATCCTGTTTCTAGTTTTAATGTGGCATCTCGCCTGATGAGATGGTATCCAGGAGCGGCTATAACATTATCAGAAACTAAATCAGATAATCGTGATTCAGAGAAGCCAAAAGTGTGAAAACAATCGCCAGAATTTGATAAAATGGAAGGAATGTCTGACATCTTGTTCAACATATGACAAGTATTCAGATAACCAATTTTAAATCCAGATTTTGTCAACCACCTCTGGGTAGTGGGGCATTTCTCCATGTTCAAGTAATATGCTCGCAGGGAATAAAGCAAGATAGTTAATGTCCCTTAAGACAAAGATAACACTTACGACACAACACTAATTAGAAATACAGAATACCACACTTACATCTGTGCAAATCAAATCAAACTGAAATGAATTTGTTTAGATATATCCACGCAACTTCCGTGAATAAGACTGTAAATTAACAATCATGGTTTAAACGTCCCCATCCGAGTATACAATATGGCCTGATTTGACAATGAGTAACAGAACATATCAACTAACTGTGGTGCATTTTAATTATAATTTACATAGTTTTATCACGAATATCTTGAAACAAAATATAGAACAAAGCATTAAATGACATTATGTTTAAAGCAATGGCAAGAGAGAGAGAGAGAGAGAGAGAGAGAGAGAGAGAGAGAGAGAGAGATATGATTGCATGCTCCCAAGAGAAATCCCGTCAAAGACAAATAGATATGCCTGTGACAGGTGAATATTACACTAAATCATGCCAGATGGCGGTTGTAACAGTTCTCGGGGATTTTGTATTTGGTGCAGTATATCCTATAGGAAAGTATATATATTAGAGCAGAGCAGAGCAGAATATTATTTTGTTTCGTTTCGTTTAGTTAGTTCCATCCCATCCTCGTGGTGTGTGTGTGTGTTGTGTGGTGTGTGTGTGTGTGTGTGTGTGTGTGTTAGTGAGTGAGTGTGCGTGTGTGCGTGCGTGCGTGTGTACGCGCATGCGCATGCGCACGCATGACCCAACTTTTTTCCAGTGAAGGCACGGACGTGTATATATTATATCAAAAGCCCGTGAGTAAAGGTCAGCGTGATGTACACACGACCCGATGCTCCCAGCGCTGTCTCGCTCCTGAGAATGACCAGTGAAATGAAAAGTATGTTTTGGATTTGTTATTTGTATTTCTTTTTATCACAACAAATTTCTCTGTGTGAAATTCGGGTTGCTTTCCCCATGGAGAGCGCGTCGTTACACTACAGCGCCACCCATTTTTTGTATTTTTTTTCCTGCATGCAGTTTTATTTGTTTTTCCTACCGAAGTGGATTTTTCTACAGAATTTTGCCAGGAACAACAGTTTTGTTGCCGTGGGTTCTTTTACGTGCACGAAGTGCATGCTACACACGGGACCTCGGTTTATCGTCTCATCACGTCCAGACCACCACTCAAGGTCTAGTGGAGGGGGAGAAAATATCGACGGCTGAGCCGTGATTCGAACCAGCGCGCTCAGATTCTCTCGCTTCCTAGGCGGACGCGTTACCTCTAGGCCATCACTCCATGTGCAGTGAGTAGCAGGAAGTGAACATGCATGCTTTCTGCTGTTCTACACCACACGTGTGCACCCACCACCCTCCCTCATCCCCCACCCCGACCCCGCGGGAATCACATACCTCTCCCACCCGATTCAAGGAAGGAGGGGTGTGGTGGGTTGGGGGTGGGGAGAGGAGGCTGGATTTAGCCTGTTGGGGGTAGGGTTGGGGTGGGGGGTGGGGGAGAGGAGGCTGGATTTAGCCTGTTGGGGGTAGGGTTGGGGTGGGGGGTGGGGAGAGGAGGCTGGATTTAGCCTGTTGGGGGTAGGGTTGGGGTGGGGGGTGGGGAGAGGAGGCTGGATTTAGCCTGTTGGGGGTAGGGTTGGGGTGGGGGGTGGGGAGAGGAGGCTGGATTTAGCCTGTTGGGGGTAGGGTTGGGGTGGGGGGTGGGGAGAGGAGGCTGGATTTAGCCTGTTGGGGGTAGGGTTGGGGTGGGGGGTGGGGAGAGGAGGCTGGATTTAGCCTGTTGGGGGTAGGGTTGGGGTGGGGGGTGGGGAGAGGAGGCTGGATTTAGCCTGTTGGGGTAGGGTTGGGGTGGGGGGGTGGGGAGAGGAGGCTGGATTTAGCCTGTTGGGGGTAGGGTTGGGGTGGGGGGTGGGGAGAGGAGGCTGGATTTAGCCTGTTGGGGGTAGGGTTGGGGTTGGGGGTGGGGAGAGGAGGCTGGATTTAGCCTGTTGGGGGTAGGGTTGGGGTGGGGGGGTGGGGGAGAGGAGGCTGGATTTAGCCTGTTGGGGGTAGGGTTGGGGTGGGGGGTGGGGAGAGGAGGCTGGATTTAGCCTGTTGGGGGTAGGGTTGGGGTGGGGGGGTGGGGAGAGGAGGCTGGATTTAGCCTGTTGGGGGTAGGGTTGGGGTGGGGGGTGGGGAGAGGAGGCTGGATTTAGCCTGTTGGGGGTAGGGTTGGGGTGGGGGGTGGGGAGAGGAGGCTGGATTTAGCCTGTTGGGGGTAGGGTTGGGGTGGGGGGGTGGGGAGAGGAGGCTGGATTTAGCCTGTTGGGGGTAGGGTTGGGGTGGGGGGTGGGGAGAGGAGGCTGGATTTAGCCTGTTGGGGGTAGGGTTGGGGTGGGGGGGTGGGGAGAGGAGGCTGGATTTAGCCTGTTGGGGGTAGGGTTGGGGTGGGGGGTGGGGAGAGGAGGCTGGATTTAGCCTGTTGGGGGTAGGGTTGGGGTGGGGGGTGGGGAGAGGAGGCTGGATTTAGCCTGTTGGGGGTAGGGTTGGGGTGGGGGGTGGGGCTGCGAAACCTCCGTCCCTCAACCCCATCTATCGAGCTCAATGCCTCAACCACACAGAGCCATTAATAATCCCTGGCGGGTGGCAAGTGTACGTGACAGGCCATCACGAGGCACTGAATGTCAAGGTGACCAGGTCACTGGTTCGTCAATCAAGTTTGTATGGTGAACAATTAGAGTCAAGAGAGAGAGAGAGAGAGAGGAAGTTGTTTTGCAGATGATGGAACGAAATGAAGTTAGTTATTTACGAGACAAAAGAATTCAATGTATGTCTATCTATCTATCTACCACGGTACACATGGTAATAAAGACATATTCTATTCTTTTCTGTTACATCTGGACCACTGCATATTATGTCTCGCCTCTCGCGAAGAACTTTGCTCCTTGACGGAGACTGGTGCACAAGGCCGAATTGATGTCCAAAATAAGCACAGGCTTTCATGGAACACAGATGGGCTGTGACGGAACCACTGGAGCCTGCGATAATGACTGGCCCTGTACCCACTGCTCTGAAAATACATGGATAGCGCAAGCCTTCTTTGAGCCCCTTTGCTAACTAAAGCCAGCGGAAGTGTTCAATCAGCCATTTTGCTTCTCGTGTCAGTATAACGCGAAGCGGTGCCTTCATATGTGTAGCCGAGCACTCAGCTAGCTTCACGGTAAATTTTCACTTGCTCGCGGCGTTAGTTAAGCTGACATTCCTGTGTG
>NC_134898.1:5765805-5770805 GCF_041734735.1 Babylonia areolata | reverse complement strand
TGTTACGTGACCATACCAACGTAGCATTCTTTCTGTTACGTGACCATACCGATGTAGCATTCTTTCTGTTACGTGACCATACTGATGTAGCATTCTTTCTGTTACGTGACCATACTGATGTAGCATTGTTTCTGTCACGTGACCAAACTAGTGTAGTTTACTTTCTGTTATGTGCCCACACCAACGCTACTTGACCACCGTCACCAACGTTATTTGTATTTGTATTTCTTTTTATCACAACACATTTCTCTGTGTTGAAATTCGGGCTGCTCTCCCCAGGGAGAGCGCGTCGCTACACTACAGCGCCACCCATTTTGGGGGGTATTTTTTCCTGCGTGCAGTTTGATTTGTTTTTCCTATTGAAGTGTATTTTTTTCTACAGAATTTTGCCAGGAACAACCCTTTTGTTGCCGTGGGTTCTTTTACGTGCGCTAAGTGCATACTGCACACGGGACCTCGGTTTTTATCGTCTCATCCGAATGACTACACCAAAGCTACGTGAAGACACCAACGTAGTTTTCATTTCCTGACTGATGACCGTACAGCTTGTGTGGACAAAAAAAAACCCAGCCACCGATCGACTGATGATGACGCAAACGATGTCTCCGGTGACGGAGGCATGTCAGACGATAGCCTTCATCGTATTACCTGCCCCTGCCTCTCCCTTGACTCTCTTCTCATTTGTCACTCGCTGACGTCACACACACACACACACACACACACACACACACACGCACACACACACACACACACACACACACACACACACGCACGCACGCACACACACACACACACACACACACACACACGCCTGACTCTACCCTTGACTCACATTCTCATTACCAACTGCTCGCTCACTGGTCTGCATCATTACCTCCCAATGTCAGGTCACGCGATGTCTCGGATTTCCTTGCGTGTACAGTTATGTGCCCCTCCCTCACACCCCCTCCTTCCCCTTCCTCAGCGCCCCCCCAAACCCCCCGCCCCCCTCCCTCTTCCCCAACTCACCACTCCCCTTCCTTCTCCCTCTCCCTCCTCTTTCTAACAAGCTGCGGCCTTTGATCAAGGATTTCTCCACTGCAATGAAAACTCTCTTGCAGCTGAGTCTCTTATGAAGGACTACATGGGACTCTCACACCAGGAGGCAAGACTGCACTGGCTCCTAGTAGCTGCGGCCTTGGGAGGCTAGTAGCTAGCTCTTTGGGGACCATCCCAACACCGACTGTCCTAAAGCCCTCTTGGCCGAGAGAGTGGGGCATGTAACTTGGGGCCTTGGAGTGATGGCCTAGAGGTAACGCGTCCGCCTTGGAAGCGAGAGAATCTGAGCGCGCTGGTTCGAATCACGGTTCAGCCGCCGATATTTTCTCCCCTTCCACTAGACCTTGAGTGGTGGTCTGGACGCTAGTCATTCGGATGAGACGATAAACTGAGGTCCCGTGTGCAGCATGCACTTAGCGCACGTAAAAGAACCCACGGCAACAAAAGGGTTGTTCCTGGCAAAATTCTGTAGAAAAATCCACATCGATAGGAAAAACAAATAAAACTGCATGCAGGAAAACAAAAATTTTTAAAGTGGGTGGCGCTGTAGTATAGCGACGCGCTCTCCCTGGGGAGAGCAGCCCGAATTTCACACAGAGAAATCTGTTGTGATAAAAAGAAATACAAATACAAATACAAACAAGACACTCTCCACTATAATCAAATTCTCTTTCCCAGATGGTGGGGACAGCAGTTGCCTCCTCTGCTGTTCTGATGGTCATAGTCGGTCACGACTGACTGTCATACAGTGGGTATATATAGCGCTCAGCCACCAGGCTCCTAGGATCGATTCGACTGATGACCAAGCTTTTTTCTGTTTTTTAAATATTTTTTTTAGATGTACAATTGCACATTCTGCGATTATTTTCCTGGGGGGGGGGGGGGTCTTCTGAAGATGAACTCAGAACACACACACACACACACACACACACACACACACACACACACACACACACACCACCACCACCACCACCACCACCACTACCAACAACACACACCACTCCCCCAATTATCAAGACCTTTCCAACGACTGAGGTGCAATTTCTGAATGTTCGCGTACGAATTTACAAAGTGGGTCATTTGTACAAGCTATTGGGTAATGTGACCTAATTTTCACCTAGTTGGGTTGTGACATATCTGTCCTCGGGCTGATTTTCGGATTCTACCACGAGGTCCCGTGGGCACTGGGGAAATATGAAAACTGACTGCTACTACTACTGCTGCTGCTGCTACTTCTTGAATACGAAACTACTACAACTTCTGCTGTTGCTGGTGCTACCATTACTTCTTGAATCTGAAACTAAGGCTAAAACTACTACTGGTGTTGCTGGTGCTAATACTTCTTGAATCCGAAACTACTACTACTACTACAAGTGTTTAACAACAACAACAACAACAATTAGAATTAGAATGATAACGATAACGGGATTTTCAGACAGTAAAAAATTATACTACTACTACTACTGCTGCTGCTACTACTACTACTACTGGCAATAACAACAATGAGAATAAGAATAAGAATGTAACAACGAGATTTTCAGTCAGTGAAAAATTATTTTGGTGTCATATACTGTACCATGTCAAACTGATGCAAACTAGGCCTAGATTTTCAGTCAGTGAAAAATTATACTACAACTACTACTACTACTGCCAAAAATAATCATTAAAATTATCACCATCGTGATCATATAATTATAATGATAATAATAATCATAATAATCATCATCATCATCATCATCATCATCATCATCATCATAATACGAATGATACTAGCATCATCACCATAACCACATGCATTTCATTCAAGCGAAGAAATGTGATTTTCTTTTCAATGCGGCCGACAGGATTGGAGCTTTGGAGAAAAAAAAAGAAAAAAAAAGCAAAAAAAAAAAAGCAAGCAGGCATTGGAGGTCAAGGTCACACTGGTCTCCCTCCCTCTCTCTCTCTCTCTCTCTCTCTCTCTCTCTCAGAGCAGCACAGACTATAGGGAAATCCGGTCCAGTGTGCATGAAGGTCAATGGAAACTGAACACTGGGCGGGAGAGGGGGCGGAGGGGGGTGAGGGTGTGTGTGTGTGTGGGGGGGGGGGGGGGTGGGGGGGAGGGGGGGCGGGGCTTACGTAGTTTCTGCATTAAGTGCATCACCGGATCATTGGACAAACAATATCGTCAAAAATACACGCACGCACGCACACACAACGTGAGCGCGCGCGCACAAACACACACACACACACACACACACACACACACACGAGAAACAACCAAGTTTGTGGCTTAACTGTATAACTAATTGAGAGACGCCTTGTGCGTATGTGAGTGTGTGTTTGTGTGTGTATCAGTGTGTGCATGCGTGTGTGTATCAGTGTGTGCGTGTCTGTGCGTTCGCGCGCGCGTGCCGTGCGTGTGTCAGTGTGTCTGTGCGCCTTTATGTGTGTGCTTATGTGTGCGACTGAGCGTGTGTATGTGTATGTGTTTATGTGTGTGCGTATGTGTGTGTAGCGTGCGCACGCGCGCGCGCGTATTTATGTGCGTGGAGGAGACACAGGCAGGTGTAGATGTTTACTTTCAGCTTGTAAAAAATTCCGCCGTGACTTGTTTACAAGTGGGAGGCATGAGAGAGACAGAGAGAGAGAGAGAGAGAGAGAGAGAGAGAGAGAGAGAGAGACAGACAGACAGACAGACAGACAGACAGTACAGGGGGTTCTGAGGAAAGACTATCAAAACCATGATGATGATAATAATAATAATAATGAGTGCAGAGCCAAAGAATGAAGACATGACAAAAAGTAATACCACTGACAACAGAGCTCTTTCACAATGCCTCGCTCACTAGGATGTCAAAAAAAAAAAACAAAAAAATAAAAATCAAATCAAATCACTCACATGCACAATCAGAACCCACGGCAACAAAAGGGTTGTTCCTGGCAAGAATTCTGTAGAAAAAAAAAATCCACTTCGACAGGAAAAAACAAATAAAACTGCACGCAGGAAAAAAAGAGAAAGAAAATGGGTGGTGCTGTAGTGTAGCGACGCGCTCTCCCTGGGAAGAGCAGCCCGAATTTCACACAGAGAAATCTGTTGTGATAAAAAGAAACACAAAGACAAATAAAATACAAAGACATTGGCGGCAAACACCGCTGTTTTCTGAAATTTCGGCATCCTTTCACACACGCCCCCCCCCCCCCTCCCCCAACCCCACAGACGAAAACTGTTCAAGTTCCGAAGTTGTCCTTACACTGTGTAGAATGCCAAAGTACCTGCAGTTATAATTATGACCAGTCAATGTCATCATTTAAAAAAGTCTGAACACTGAAACATGGATATGTCGACTAATATATACATACACACACACACACACACACACACACACACACACACACACACACATATATATATATATATATATATATATATATATCTTCAGAAAAAGCCTTTTCACGAGAATACAGCGATGAAGCATTTTATCGTCACTGAGCCACATGATGCAGCGGCTGAAGAACCATGCCTGGTGGACATTAACTCACTCAGTACGGCCAGTCCTCTCTTCTCTACACAGACCCCTCGGATGTCCAGTGGGTGTCTGAATGACCCAACCTTTAGCTTCCGTCGTCAGAATTGTGGTATTCTTTGTCAACATTCACGTCTTCAGTATAAGAGAGCCTTCCGCTTGCAATATTTTGATGGTGGTAATTGGGGTGAAACGCTGTTAACGTCGTCTCTTTCGCCGTTGGTATGGAGAGAGTTAAATCAAAGGTGGCAGAGTGGTTAGGACGCCGCTTATCTGCCCGAAGTGTCCGTGAGGGTCTGGGTTCGAATCCCGTTCACTACCTTGTCTTTGTATTTCTTTTTATCACAACACATTTCTCTGTGTGAAATTCGGGCTGCTCTCCACAGGGACAGCACGTCGCTATACTACAGCGCCACCCATTTTTTGGTATTTTTTTCCCCTGCGTGCAGTTTTATT
>NC_134898.1:5760805-5763305 GCF_041734735.1 Babylonia areolata | reverse complement strand
GGCCAAAGTGCTAATATCTTCACCGTTGGAAAATAAAGATTCATTCATTCATTCATTCATTCAAGCTGGATCTCCAAACAGGAGCAATCATTGTGATTCACTGTACTCTTCCCACAGTTAATTAACTCTCTCCATACGAACGGCGAAAGAGACGACGTTAACAGCGTTTCATCCCAATTACCATCATCAAAATATTGCAAGCGGAACGCTCTTATACTGAAGAGGTGAATGTTGACAAAGAATACCACAGTTCTGACGACGGAAACTAAAGGTTGGGTCATTCAGACACCCACTGGACATCCGAGGGGTCTGTGTAGAGGAGAAGAGAGGACTGGCCATACTGAGAGAGTTAAGAATATTCTCACTGAGGCGACAGAAGGCAGAGGAAATTTGTTGCCGCGGTCAACAATGTCTGTTTTGTGGCGACAAGTTTGGCAGGGGATGAGGCCTTAGTAAAAGAAGAAAAAAAAAAGAGAAAAAAATTAAAAATTAAGTAATCAATATGTTGCTGCAAGCGACAAATTTTAGCCACGCGACAATAATTTTTTTTTCCAGGCGCAACAAGGGCAGACAATTAAGGACGAGACTCGCTCGCAAGCTGCACCACTACATCCACCACGGCATGCATTGTGCAGGATCAGATGTATCACTAGTGGTGGTATGGACGTTGTGGGAAGAGTCAACGGCGGGCGCAGTAGTGGGGGTGGAAGGTGGGGGAGGGGGCGTGGGGGAGGGGTTGGGGAGTGGAGGAGGGACAGGCGAGGCGTTGGGCTCCCCCCCCGGAAGGGGGAGGGGGAGAGGGGGGGGTGCAGTGGGATGGGGGTGGGGTGGTGGTGGAAGTGGTTTGAGAGGAAGTGGATGTTGTTGTTGTTGTTGTTAACAAGGATTTATTGGGAAATCACAGAGCGACACTCAACGACCTTGACTCCGTGGTATTTGGGTCCCAGGAAAAAACGGAAGAAGCCAATAAGAAGAAGAAGAAGAAGAAGAAGAAAAAAAAAAGCCAGCTAAGAGAAAGGTGTGGTGTGGTGTGGTGTGATGTGGTGTGGTGCTGGGTGGTGTGGTGTGGTGTGGCGTGGTGTGGCGTGATGTGGTGTGGTGTGGTGTCACAGTGGTGTGGTGTGGTGTGGTGTGGCGTGGCGTAGCGTGGTGTGGTGTGGTGTGGCGTAGCGTGGTGTGGTGTGGTGTGGTGTGGAATGGTGTGGTGTGGTGTGGTGTGGGACAGTCATGGCATGGGCAGGGGGTGGGCTAAAAGTTGCAACACGTTCTGCTCATGATTACGAAGACTTTTGGGAATGTGTGTGTGTGTGTGTGTGTGTGTGTGTGTGTGTGTGTGTGTGTGTGTGTGTGTGTGTGTGTGTGTGTGTGTGTGTGTCTGTGTGTTTGTATGTATATGTATGTATGTGTGTGTCTGTGCACGGAGGAAGGTGGCAGAATGGTTAAGACGCTCAGCTGCCAATACAGAGAGTCCGTGAGGGTGTGGGTTCGAATCCCGCTCTCGCCCTTTCTCCTAAGTTTGACTGGAAAATCAAACTGAGCGTCTAGTCTTTCGGATGAGACGATAAACCGAGGTCCCGTGTGCAGCACGCACTTGGCGCACTGAAAAAGAACCCATGGCAACGAGAGTGTTGTCCTCTGGCGAAATTACGTAAAATGATATCCACTTTCATAGGTACACAAATATGTAAGCATGCACTCAAGGCCTGACTAAGCGCGTTGGGTTATGCTGCTGGTCAGGCATCTGCTCAACAGATGTGGTGTAGCGTATATGGATTTGTCCGAACGCAGTGACGCCTCCTTGAGAAAGTGAAACTGAAACTGAAACTGTGCACGGTGAGAGTGTGTGTGTGTATGTGTGTGTGTGCACGCGCGCGAGCGTGTGTGTATGTTTGAGCGTGTGTGTATGTGTGTGTATTTGAGTGTGTGTATGTGTGTGTGTGTGTCAATCTCTCTCTCTCACTCTCTCTCTCCCCTTATCCAGCTCCAACCTCTCTCCCCCCCCCCCCTCCCTCTCTCTCCTCCCCAGTCATGTATGAGTTATCGTAACAAATAGTAATGTTATGCCGACACCACACTTCTGCAGCAGAGCCTGTGTGTACCCTACCACCGCCTCAGTTACATTTTCGGGAGGGGGGGGGAGGGGGGTTGGGGGGGGGCCGTGGAGGAGGGGGCCTTACCCTCTTCCCCCCCCTCCCCGCCCCCTACGGCCCCCTTTTCCTGCAACACCCCCCAACCCCCTCCCCACAACCCACTTCTTCAGGGACACAAATCCAGATTAACCCAGACAGGACAGGACATGGGTTGGAAAACACCGGGGACGCAACCTTGACGTGGTGAGGGGGGGTGGTAATAGATGTCTGTCACCCAGTGGCTCGGGCTTACACCACGTGTTATCAGGGCACGGTGACCTTCCTTGTTCTGGTTTCGCGTCGTTAAGTGTGTGTGCAAATGTGCACACACACACAGACACACACACACATGCACACACACACAGACACAC
>NC_134898.1:5733305-5738305 GCF_041734735.1 Babylonia areolata | reverse complement strand
AATTACGTCAACGCCTTGTTTATTTTTATCCCATCCGAATGTTTCATATCGGCTGTTTTTGTTGTGGTTTTTTTTTGTAATGAAACAAAACAAAAACGAGTCATGGATCTTACTTCCAACTTGTTTAGCTTTATCCAGGGCCGCCGCCGCCGCGGTAGTATTTTCCAGTTTGTCGACAGCAGTGATGTCTTGAGATGACGAGTCCGCTTCTTGCCTTGTGGTCGCGGCGGGCTTTCTCTCGGCTTCTGATCTCTCTTTCTCATATGTGGTTGCTTCCTTCTTCGGACTATCGTTGATTGCTTCCATTTTTTCCTTTTCAGTCAACTCACCGCCACCGTGAGATTCTTTTGCTTCATTGCCTTGATTCTCTTGAGGCTTTGCATTTTCCTCTTTACCCGCCTTGTCCGCTCCCAGCCATGTGTTGAGGGATTTCTGCATTGTTTTTGTTGTCAGTGGTACTTTCAGAGAGCTTTGCCTCGCTCGGAGTTTAAAGTTAAAATTTCAAAGAGTTATAGTGTAAACATGTGTCACGTGAACGGATATTATTGTCGGCACAGCTGTTGAAAACGACGGCGTCAGATCAATACTGTATAACTTGTTTTAAGTTCATGTCAGTGTGAGTGACAGAGAGAGAGAGAGAGAGAGAGAGAGAGCGAAGAGAGTAGAGGGGCTGGGGCGGAGATTGGCGTTTGAGGAGCAAACTGATAGAACACAGTAAACAAACATGACCTTAACTTGACATGACCTGGGTTGAACTTTCAGAAGTTGCACGATGATTATAGACACGGTAGATGTACATCTATCGAAGCTCCTGCGTTGGTTCAGGATTTGGTGCGAAGATGATAAATTGAGGTCCCGCGCATGTACAACACTTATTATGCGCACGTAAATGAACCAACGGAGCAAGAGACTTGTCCTGGCTTCTTCCTCTTTTTCTGTGGTCATGAGTTACAAAGAGCGTTCCCTCGTCTGCATGTGCATGGGTTTTAATGTATGGCTGTGTATGGATCGTGTGTTACTGATGACCTTTTCATCACATTATACTGTCGGATGTATGCATGCAGGGTGTTTATTTTGTATTTCAATGTAATCCAACGAACAAATCCGTATACAAATTCTGTATATGTGTACTAATAGTGCTCGGCACCTGGGAGGTCAGGAAAAACACCTCCACCTTTACAACCCGTCATGCACTGGCACTCGGGTGCCAATGCCAGGATTCTGCGAATCAAATTTGAAAGTCCAACAGGAATCAACGTTATGCTTGCCTAGGAATGTTTTTCATTTGATGATTTACCCATCATTTTTAATAATTGTCAGTGTCCGGTCGGTTTTAGTGTAAAGAAGGACATTTTTTTTTCGTTATGGATGTGTGAACACCAGTCGCATCTAAGGCAAGGTGCAAGGGCACTGATCTAAAAGGGTGCAAGGTACTTGGTACAAGGAACAATGTGGCAGCATGGTTAAGACGCTTATCTGCCAATAATGTCCGCCGGTGAGAGTCTGGGTTCGACTCCCGTTCTCGCCCTTTCTCCCAACTTTGACTGGAAAATCAAAGTGAGCGTCTAGTCATTCGTATGAGACGATAAACCGAGATCCCATGTGCATCACGCACTTTGCACACTGAAAAAGAACCCATGGCATTAAATGTGCTGTCCTCTGGCAACTGAGATTGTGTAAAAGAAATCCACTCAGATAGGTACATTAATATATATGCAAGCACTCGAGGACTGACAAGCGTGTTGGGATATGCTGCTGTTAGGCATCTGCTTTGCAGATGTGGCAGAGCGTATATAGATTTGTCCGAACGCAGTGACACCTCCTTGAGAAACTGAAACTGATAAGCTTCTGTGCGTATAGTTTTCACCTGATGTGTTGAGTTATCACAGTACCGTCCCTTGGAAACATGGCCCCTTTGTGACCGGCAAAGCATGCGGTCATAATGGTTCCTTGTTTGTTTTTACCGTTTTAACCCGTTTATATGTCCGTCATCACATTGCAGGGATGGAGACGAGTAAACATTTAAGAGTTTGCAAGAGGCTTCTTTCAACGTGAGTGGTTTTTCTTTCGAGAACTGTAATGTCATGTGGTCGAAGTTCTTTATCTGACTTTCATTATTGCAGCTCATGCCACTTTCGTTTTGTTCAGAGATATATATAGCTGAGATAACGTCACGGGTAGGAATGTTTGCAAATATGCTGCTAGTGCTCACACACACACACACACTGATTGGTGATTTTATGCAAACTTGTGTGAGAACAGTACATCGGTAATTTCTGCCAAATAAGTCAAAAGAATCAGCAAGTGTCAGAAGTCAGTTACAGACAGATCTCTGGTAAGCAATAGGTTTGATAACTACAGTGTTTTTTGTTGTTGTTTTGTGTGTGTGTGTGTGTGTGTGTGTTTAGATAATAAACTGGAAGATGACTGGCAAAAGTAATGATTTGATTGTTACGTATCTCCATGATGAAGTTGATTATGGTTAATGCTAACATCTATTAAGAACTACTGTGAAATCTTGACCATTGACCACTCCTTTTAGACTCTTGGTTTGGCATATGTGTTATGTATGCAGCTCTGACAATGACAGTCTGATGGTGTGCATTTGTCAGTAATATAGCTCTGACAGTGACGTTCTGATGGTGTGCATATGTCAGTAATAAAGCTCTGACAATGACGTTCTGATGGTGTGCATTTGTCAGTAATACAGCTCTGACAATGACGTTCTGATGGTTTGCTTTTGTCGGTAATACAGCTTTGACAATGACGTTCTGATGGTGTGCATTTGTCAGTAATACAGCTCTGACAATGACGTTCTGATGGTTTGCTTTTGTCAGTAATACAGCTCTGACAATGACGTTCTGATGGTTTGCTTTTGTCGGTAATACAGCTCTGACAGTGATCTTTTGATGGTGTGCATTTGTCAGTAATACAGCTCTGACAGTGACGTTCTGATGGTGTGCATTTGTCAGTAATACAGCTCTGACAATGACGTTCTGATGGTGTGCATTTGTCAGTAATACAGCTCTGACAGTGACGTTCTGATGGTGTGCATTTGTCAGTAATACAGCTCTGACAGTGATGTTTTGATGGTGTGCTTTTGTCAGTAATACAGCTCTGACTGTGACGTTCTGATGGTTTGCTTTTGTCAGTAATACAGCTCTGACAGTGACGTTCTGATGGTTTGCTTTTGTCAGTAATACAGCTCTGACAATGACGTTCTGATGGTGTGCATTTGTCAGTAATACAGCTCTGACTGTGACGTTCTGATGGTTTGCTTTTGTCAGTAATACAGCTCTGACAGTGACGTTCTGATGGTGTGCTTTTGTCAGTAATACAGCTCTGACTGACGTTCTGATGGTTTGCTTTTGTCACAGTCTTGGGGCCAAGAAGCATGGGGACTTGTACAATGTGACACGCACAAGAAATTCTGCTTCAAGGATGCGCACAGTTACACCAGAAAACCAGTATCAAAGGTACTTTGTTTTATTCATATATATGTATTTTGTGAAGTGTGAGTTCATCGTTTTCATGATGTTGACTTGGTAATCAAGTGATTATAGGTCTCAGGTTCAAATCACCCTTACAATGACACTGAAAGTTTTACTTGTTATCTGCTATTGTACTCCTGAGTGATGACAGTTTTAGCAATCTAGAATTACTTCCCTTATACACAAGTTGTCCGCCATGATGAACTTTTCCTACAGTCTATCGGCTAGCCTTTTCAGTGAGTTAACAAGTGCAGGAAGCATTTAATGCACAGTAAGGAACCCACAGCACACAATGGAAATGTCCCATGCAAAAATTGAGTGGAAAGATTTAAGATACACTTTGGTTAGTAAAGAAATAAGCGTCCAAACAGAATTAAAATCTAAACTGATAAAACAAAAAGGAACACTAGATTCTGTTGATGCGCTCTCCCAAGAGGGAGAGGCAAGGCAAGGCGAGAAGGGAGCAGCCCCAAGCACAGAGGTAGAATCTGATGTGACCAAGGAAGAATTCAAAGGAATGATATGCGATGCAGTGTAATGCGACACATCGCAACCCAACACAACAAAATGCAGTTTACATTTCAGTTTCCCAAGGAGGCGTTATGGTGTTCAGACAAATCCATATCATTTCATGCTGCACCACCTTTGCTAGGCAGATGCCTGACCAGCAGCATAACCCCAACATGCTTAGTCAGGCCTTGAGCGCATGTATACATATCTGTGTATCTGTCAGAGTGATTCTGTTTTATTTTGTACGCTTATAGTTGACTTCATCAAGTTTTTGCGCCTTATACATATTATTATGATTAGTAGTAGTTCTTTTTTTCTTTTTTTTTTCTCTCAAGGCCTGACTAAGCACGTTGGGTTACGCTGCATGTCAGGCATCTGCTTGGCAGATGTGGTGTAGCGTATATGGATCTGTCCGAACGCAGTGACGCCTCCTTGAGCTACTGAAACTGAAACTGAAACTATCAGAGTGGATTTCTTTTACGGATTTTTGCAAGAGGACAACACTTATGTTGCCATGGGTTCTTCTTCAGTGTGCCAAATGTGTGCTGCACATGGGACCTTGATTTATCGTCTCATCCGAATGACTTTAGATGCTTAGATTTTTTTTTCTAGTCAAGCTTACATGGGAGAAAGGGCAAGACCAAGATTTGAACCCAGGCTCTCACAAACGCTATATTGGCAGGTAAGCATCTTAACCATTCTGCCCCCTTCGTCAGCTGGATGTTTTACACACACACACACACACACACACACACACACACACACACAAACAAACAAACAATCACTGGCTCACACACACACACAACACAACACAACACAACACCCCTTTGTCCTCACAAACAAATACAACACAACACAACACAGATGTTTAACATTCTTTTCCCCATCCCCCCATTTCTCTCTCTCTCTCTCTCTCTCTCTCTCTCTCACCCCCTTTCTCTTTTTTTTTCTGATCTTTTTTCTTCATCTTAATTGCTGTCTCATTCTTCAGCTTAGTAT
>NC_134898.1:5698305-5728305 GCF_041734735.1 Babylonia areolata | reverse complement strand
GATTGGATCAAATTCGGTAACATGTGGAATGGTTTCAGGATGTTTTTGTCTTCAAAAGCAAAGAGGTGAACAGTGTGTGAAGGAAAATGTTCCTTGCCTTGTTTATTGGGCATGAAAAGACCTGCTTCCCTGGGTTAAATCTATCCAGTGCAGTAAACCTGGGTTTAAATCTATCCAGTACAGTAAAGCTGGGTTTAGATCTATCCAGCACTGTAAAGCTGGGTTTAAATCTATCCAGCATTGTAAACTTGGGTTTAAATCTGTCCAGTGTTGTCCAGCTGGGTTTAAATCTACCCAGTGCAGTAAACCTGGGTTTAAATATATCTAGTGCTGTAAACCTGGGTTTGACTCTATCCAGGGATGTAAACTTTGGTTTAAATCTGTCCAGTACTGTAAAGCTGGGTTTGAATCTATTCAGCGCTGTAAACCTGGGTTTGAATCTGTCCAGTACTGTAAAGCTGGGTTTAAATCTATTCAGCGCTGTAAACCTGGGTTTGAATCTGTCCAGTACTGTAAAGCTGGGTTTAAATCTATTCAGCGCTGTAAACATGGGTTGAAATCTGCCCAACACTGCAAAGCAGGGGTTAAATCTATTCAGTGCTGTAAACTTGAAATCTATCCAGCACTGTAAACCTGGGTTGAAATCTGTCCAGCGCTGTAAACCTGGGTTTAAATCTGTCCAGGGCTGTAAACCTAGGTTGGAATCTGTCCAGCGCTGTAAACCTGGGTTTAAATCTATTCAGCGCTGTAAACTTGAAATCTATCCAGCGCTGTAAACCTGGGTTTAAATCTGTCCAGGGCTGTAAACCTGAGTTTGAATTGATACGGGGCTGTAAACCTGGGTTTGAATCTGTCCAGCGCTGTAAACCAAGGTTCAAATGTCTCCAGCGCTGTAAACCTGGGTCTGAATCTGTCCAGGTGGAAACCAGCTTTGCGTGCCGTGTTCGGGACTGGTCAACACTAAACCGTTGCATCATGGGATTGTTGAGGTGAGCGAGCATTATTTCCCCCTTTCCTTAGGGTTTGACATTTAAACAAATTGATATGTTTTGTTGTTTTTTGACCCACTTGTGTAAACAAAGTGAGTCTATGTTTTAACCCAGTGTTCGGTTGTCTGTGTGTGTGTGTGTCTGTGTGTCTGTGGTAAACTTTCTTACTTTCTGTATCAGTCTGTCTCTCCCTCCCTCCCCCCTCTCTCTCTCTCCCTCCCTCTCTTTCTCTCTTTCTCTCTGTCTCTCCGCCAACCCCCCGCACCTCACCCCCTCTGTCGTTACTGTTGCAGACTTTCAAGTCGTTCCTGGCACAGTTCCCCTCTCTCTCTCTCACTCTCTCCCTCCTCCTCTCTTTCTCCCTCTCTGTCTCTATCAGTCTGTCTCTCCCTCCCCCCCCTCTCTCTCCTTCCCTCGCTCTCTCTCTGTCTCTCCGCTTTATTCGACCTTTGTAGCGCCAGTACATTGAAGCCACTAGTCAGAATTCATAAGCGAGCCCTTAAAGTTGTACTCCTAAAATCTTCTACACTGACACCCGAAGACTACATTACACTTGATATCCTTCCCCTAACATACAAACTGCAATACAATAAAGCAATTATGATGTATCGAATACAAAATGGATTTGCTCCTTCTTCACTAACTGCACGGTTCCCCTTGAATCAGTCCAGATATACAAATAATATCATTATAAAAAAAACCAAGAATCGATCTGTTTAAAACTAGTCTGGCATACTCAGGGGGGACACTTTGGAACTCCTTACCAGAATACATTAAAAATATAAGCAGTATCAGCTCATTTAAATCAGCATACAAAACTTTCCTTTTTAAAAGCCTAAACTCAAAGGTAACACATCACAATATCTGATTTATTCTCTTCAAGTCAATAACTGTGCGGGTTTTTTGTGGGTTTTTTTTCTTCTGATAATGTTTGGTTGTCTCACTGATGTCGTAGTTTGTCTGTGTGTGAGTAGTATATCATGCCTGACTTCTTCTTTTTTTTTCTTCTTTTTTTCTATCTCCCCTTGTATCATTTGTTTCCCCGAGTGTGCGAATGTGTATGTGATTCTGTTTGTGGTCAATGGACTATCCACCACCCCCCCCCCCCCCAAACCCCCATACCTTCCTTCTTTTAAAGGTGGGGGTTTTTTTGTTGTTTTTTTAATAGTACTTAATTCTTTTTTTCTCTCTTTTTCCTGTACTTGATAATTGCGAATTTGTGCGTGTTTTTTTGTTTTCTTGTTTTGTGTGTGTGTGTGTGTATGTGTGTGTGTGTGTGTGTGTGTGTGTGTTTTCTTCTTTTTTCTCTCTTTGTCCAGGGCTGGGTGGAAAAAAGCATGTGTACTTGCTTATCTCATTACCCTGGTGAAATAAAATTTCGTTTCGTTTCGTTTCGTTTCCGCCAAACCACCTGCACCTCCCCCCCCTCTGTCGTTACTGCTGCAGACTTTCAAGTCGTTCCTGGCACAGTCCAGGTTCAGGAGGCGGGGTGCGGACAGCGCGGACCAGGCCAGCAGCTCCTGGTGCCAGGTGACCATCCGCTCCAACGAGGCCGGGCAGGTGATGCTGGTGCCGGAACTGAAATGCAGGGAGATCACTCAGGTCTGCGAGACGCCGCTGGGACAGGACAGGACACGACACGACACAGCCCGCAACGCGATGAGACATGACGAGACAGGACAGGACAAGACAGGACAAGACACAGCATCACACGATGAGACATGACGAGACAAGACACAGCATCACATGATGAGACATGATGAGACATGACAAGACAGGACAAGACACAGCATCACATGATGAGACATGACGAGACAAGACAAGACACAGCATCACACGATGAGACGTGACGAGACAGGACAAGACACAGCATCACATGATGAGACATGACGAGACAGGACAAGACACAGCATCACACGATGAGACATGACGAGACAGGACAAGACACAGCATCACATGATGAGACATGACGAGACAAGACAAGACAGGACAAGACACGATGAGACATGACAAGACATGACAGGACACGACACAACACGATAAGACACCACATGACATGACAGCACAAGACAAGACAAGACAATTCTGTACAGATAAGCAAGGCACATTTTTTGTTGTTTTTTTTTGGGGGGGAGAGGGGGCAAGGGGGGGGTTGCGGGGGTGGGTGGTTGTTTTGGGGTTTTTTTCAGTCAAACTGTAGAGAAAGGGTGAGACTGGGAATCAAACCCAGGCCCTCACAGACACTGTATTGGCCGCTGTGGGTCTGGACCGTTCTGCCACCTTCCTCAGTGGGATGTGAATGAAGAGGATGGTGCTCATATTGATGATGATGAAAATGATGACGGTGATGATAACAATGATGATGATGATCATCATCATCATAATGCATGCAGACTGACGATTCACACCTCTCAGGCAGGCAGCTGGTGGTGTTTTTACAAATAAAACTTTTGCCTACATGTTTTACCGGTATATCTTTGTACATGCATTGAGGTATACCATCCACAAACAAGCGTGTTCAAACCACAAACACAAACACACAGCGCACACACACACACACACAGACACACACACACACACACACACACACACACACACACAAACACACACACACACATGAACTTTTTTTTCTTTTTTGTCTGTGTTCACAGCGTTTTGAATTTTGAAAATGGGAGGAAAAGAACCTTGTTTGCAAGGATAAAAAAAAGTACTTATCAATTAACAACAACAACAACAACAACAACAACAACAACAGTTTCAGTTTCAGTAGCTCAAGGAGGCGTCACTGCGTTCGGAAAAATCCATATACGCTACACCACACCTGCCAAGCAGACGCCTGACCAGCAGCGTAACCCAACGCGCTTAAACAGCAACAGCAACAACAACAACAACAACAACAACAACAACAACAACAACAACAACAACAAAAACCAGAAGAAGAAAAAAGAGAAAACAGACATTTCCTTTGAGCTTGCATTATCAGTGCTTTGATTGCAGGACGTGATTGATGAAGCCAAAGATGAACTGCTACATTTCTACTGCAGTCGGTCACCAGCGTCTCAGGCAGTCCAGTCTCTGTACTTGAGAGTCAGGTAGCTTTGGTTTTGTTTTCATGGTTACAGTGATTATAATGATAATAATGGTACTTCTATAGCGCTGAATCTTGTGCATAGACAAATCTAAGCGCTTTCACACCAGTCGTTCTCACGCACGCATATCTCTAAAACTGGAGAAACTAAAGACAAGAAAGAGGCAGGGAAGAGAGGCTGTTTTGGGAAGAGGTGGGTTTTAAGGCCAGACTTGAAAGAGCTGAGTGTGGAGACTTGACGAAGCGAAAGAGGAAGTTCATTCCAATTGCAAAGTCCAGAGACAGAGAAAGAACAGCGGCCAACAGTCAAGAGTTTGAATCTGGGTATGCGTAAATGGATTGGATCCGAAGCTGATCGTAGTGAGTGAGATGGAGTGTAGAGTAGAAGGCAGCCACAGAGATAGGAAGGGGCTGATTTGTGAATACATTTGTAGCATAGAGTGCTGATCTTGTACTTTATCCGGTGTGAGACAGGGAGCCAGTGGAGATGTTGCAAAAGAGGAGTGATGTGCTCAGATCTTTTCTTTCTGAGGACGAGTCGGGCAGCAGAGTTTTGTATGCGCTGAAGGGACTGAATGGATGAAGCAGGCAAACCAGACAATAGAGAGTTACAGTAGTCAAGGCGAGAGAGAATGAGAGAAACAACAAGTCTAGATGTTGCATCAATGGACAGATATTTCCGGATGGAAATGTTGAAATGAGTCTTTTCCGTCTAAATATGGGCATCGTTTTGGGTTTTCATGGAGTGTTGGTGGTTCTCTTCTTCTTCTTCTTTCGTTACACGACCAACATCGACTTGCCGATGACTCTGTCGTGGTTCATGCGTGCTGGGTATTTTCGTGTCTCCATAACCCACCGAACACTGACATGAGTTACAGGATCTTAAACGTGCGTACTTGATCTTCTGCGTGCGTATACAGACGAAGGTGGTTCAGGCACTAGCAGGTCTGCACATATGTTGACCTGGGAGATCGGAAAAATCTCCACCCTTTACCCACTTTCACTCTTTGTGTGTGTGTGTGTGTGTGTGTGTGTGTGTGTGTGTGTGTGTGTGTGTGTGTGTGTGTTGTGTGTGTGTGTGTTGTGTGTGTGTGTGTGTTGTGTGTGTTGTGTGTGTGTGTGTGTGTGTGTGTGTGTGTGTGTATCCATCTTTGTTTATCGACCTTGGAGTTGACCTATTTCTCTCTGTGTGTGAGTGTGTGTGTGTGTGTGTGTGTTGTTTTGTTTTGTGAGTGTGTGTGTTGTGTATGTGTGTATTTATGTATGTGTTCTTGTGAGCGTTGTATTGTATTGTATTGCGTTGTATTGCATGGTATGACTTCTTGCCGCTGCTCTCCCTGGGGAGGCCGTATTGCTACAGTGCAGCGTCACCCTGCTGATGGAGCACTAACCACTCCAGCGCCATGTTGTTACTGTTAGATTTGCACAGCTGATGGAGCACTAACCACTCCAGCGCCATGTTGTTACTGTTAGATTTGCACAGCTGATGGAGCACTAACCACTCCAGCGCCATGTTGTTACTGTTAGATTTGCACAGCTGATGGAGCACTAACCTCTCCAGCGCCATGTTGTTACTGTTAGATTTGCACAGCTGATGGAGCACTAACCACTCCAGCGCCATGTTGTTACTGTTAGATTTGCACAACTGATGGAGTGGAGCACTAACCACTCCAGCGCCATGTTGTTACTGTTAGATTTGCACAGCTGATGGAGCACTAACCACTCCAGCGCCATGTTGTTACTGTTAGATTTGCACAGCTGATGGAGTGGAGCACTAACCTCTCCAGCACCATGTTGTTACTGTTAGATTTGAACAGCTGATGGAGCACTAACCACTCCAGCACCATGTTGTTACTGTTAGATTCGCACAGCTGATGGAGCACTAACCTCTCCAGCGCCATGTTACTGTTAGATTTGAACAGCTGATGGAGCACTAACCACTCCAGCGCCATGTTGTTACTGTTAGATTTGAACAGCTGATGGAGCACTAACCACTCCAGCGCCATGTTGTTACTGTTAGATTCGCACAGCTGATGGAGCACTAACCTCTCCAGCACCATGTTGTTACTGTTAGATTTGCACAGCTGATGGAGTGGAGCACTAACCACTCCAGCGCCATGTTGTTACTGTTAGATTTGCACAGCTGATGGAGCACTAACCACTCCAGCGCCATGTTGTTACTGTTAGATTCGCACAGCTGATGGAGCACTAACCTCTCCAGCGCCATGTTGTTACTGTTAGATTTGCACAGCTGATGGAGCACTAACCTCTCCAGCACCATGTTGTTACTGTTAGATTTGCACAGCTGATGGAGCACTAAACACTCTTCACAGCGTGTTGTTTCTCACTGTCATGTTTTTGTTTTTGTATTTGTATTTCTTTTTATCACAACAGATTTCTCTGTGTGAAATTCGGGCTGCTCTCCCCAGGCAGAGCGCATCGCTACACTACAGCGCCACCCATTTTTGGGGGGTATTTTTTCCTGCGTGCAGTTTTATTTGTTTTTCCTATCAAAGTGGATTTTTCTACAGAATTTTGCCAGGAATAACCCTTTTGTTGCCGTGGGTTCTTTTACGTGCGCTAACTGCATGCTGCACATGGGACCTCGGTTTATCATCTCATCCGAATGACTGGCGTCTAGACCACCACACAAGGTCTAGTGGAGGGGGAGAAAATATCGGCGGCAGAGCCGTGATTCGAACCAGCGCGCTCAGATTCTCTCGCTTCCTGGGCGGACGCGTTACCTCTAGGCCATCACTCCACATGAAGAACGTCACACCCTAACGCCAGGCTCTTTCTCTCCGGTTGGATTGCAGACGCAGAGGCAGCAAGGTGTGCCACTCGCAGCACCATCTCCACGGCGACAGCCACCTGGCGGAGGAGGTGCTGGGCTACAGGTTCCTCATCTCCCCACAGGCCTTCTTCCAGCTGAACACCCCGGGGGCCGGCGTCCTGTACACCCAGGTGCAGGACATGGTGCAGGGCTGTCGACCTCACACCCTGCTGGACGTCGGCTGCGGCACCGGTCAGTGTCAGCCGCAAGATGTGACGGGCACAGTGTCAGTGTCAGTGTCAGCATCAGTAGCTCAAGGAGGCGTCACTGCGTTCGGTCAGGTCCATATACGCTACACCACATCTGCCAAGCAGATACCTGACCAGCAGCGTAACCCAACGCACTTAGTCAGGCCTTGAGGAAAATAAAAAATTAGATAAATAAAGTAAAATAAAAAGAAAAAAGAAAAAGAAACAAATTCAAAAATAATAAATAAAAATAAATAAATAAAATAAAATAAATAAAATGAAATAAAAAATTACTAAAAAATAAAAATAAAAATAAAATAAAATAAAATAAATAAATAATCAAAAAATAATAATAAAAAATTATTAAATAAATAAAATGCACAACAACTGAGTGGTGTTTTCCTATGGACATTTATATAGCGCCTGTCCTCGGTCGGAGACCAAGCTCTAAGCGCTTTACATGCACAACAGGCTGCCTATACCTGGGGTAGAGCCATCTGACGGCTGTCATTGGGCGCTCATCATTCGTTTCCTGTGTCATTCAATCAGATTTCAGGCACACACACATACATGCTCAGACAGACATGTAACATTTTATGTGTATGATCATTTTCTTCATTTAGCCCCGCCATGTAGGCAGCCATACTCCGTTTTCCGGGGTGTGCATACTGGGTATGTTCTTGTTTCCGTAACCCATCGAACGCTGACATGGATTTCAGGATCTTTAACGTGCGTATTTAAAAAGATCTGCTTGCGTATACGCATGAAGGAGGTTCAGGCACAAGCAGGTATGGTCTGCACATCTGTTGACCTGGTGAGATAGGAAAAATCTCCACCCTTTACCCACCTGGTGCCGTTACCGAGATTTGAACCAGGGATCCTCAGATTGAAAGTCCAACGCTTTAACCACTGGGCTGTTGCGCCTGTCCTGGGTTCCAATCCAGATCAAGGCTTTGTAATGAGCTCCACTCATAACCACAGGTGCCTTCTTGCACATGCGCTTCCAGTTTGCACAACGAACAGCGACAACTAACATTTATCAACCACTAGGGCTCAATAGCCGAGTGGTTAAAGCGTTGGACTTTCAGTCTAAGCGCCTTGGGTTTGAATCCTGGTCACGGCACCTGGTTGGTAAAGGGGGGGGGGGGGAGAGAGATTTTTCTCTGATTTGCATGTGCCTGAGCCAACAGCAAAGTGAAAGCTGTATTATCAATGGTTTCTCCAGTCAGTGGGAAACCATTTACCGCTTAGTCTTTTGTGAAGGACTATGACTCTCAAACTAGGAGGCAAAATTGCACTGGCTCTTAGTGCTGCAGCCTTGTGGGCTAGTTGGCCTTTGGGAACCATCCCAACGCCGACTGTCCTAAAACCCTCTTGGCTGAGAGAGTGGGGGTGTACTCGGGCAAGACACTCTCCACTATAATCAAATTCTAGCCCAAATAGTCGGAACAGCAGTTGCCTCCTCTGCTGTTCTGATGGTCATAATGGACACGACTGACTATCATATATATGTGCCTGAGCCCCCCTTCATGTGTATGCGCATGCAGAAGATCAAATACGCATGTTAGAGATCTCGTATTCCATGTCAGCGTTCAGTGGGTCGTGGAAACAAAAACATGCACCCCCCAACCCCACCCCCCGACACACACACCCTTAAAACAGAGCATGACTACCTAGCCTACATGGCAGGGGTATACATGAAAGACCGCTCCTGCGTATGAGCGAACGTGGGAGTCGAAGCCCATGAACGAAGAAGAAGTTTCAAGGTGTCGAAGTGTGAACTGATCCGTATAAGCTGCACCACATCTGCTGTTTAAGAAATAAAGAATTATGAAAAGGGATAGAAGCCTGACCTTTGCATAAATTTAACATGTTGGTCAAGCCTTGAGTCACAGTTGCTGGCAGCAGGTCAGGGAAGGGAAATAATTTGGCTGTTGACGAGGGCACTGCATGGGTGCACAGAAGGGAGGTAATACACTAAAGGGAGGTGACTAACCGCTGCTACTTTCAGTTTCTCTTCTGCCTGAGCAGAGTCGTGTGGCTCTTTCTGTGCAGCACACCAGTGACTCTTCTTCTTCCTCTGCGTTCATGGGCTGCAACTCCCACGTTCACTTGTACGCACATGAGTGGGCTTTTACGTGTATGACAGTTTTTACCCCGCCATATAGGCAGCCATTCTCCGCTTTTGGGGGTGTGCATGCTGGGTATGTTCTTGTTTCCATAACCCACTGAACGCTGACATTGATCACAGTATCTTTAACGTGCGTAATTTGATCTTCTGCTTGCATATACACATGAAGAGGGGTTCAGGCATCAGCAGGTCTGCACGTATGTTGACCTGGGAGATCGTTAGAAATCTCCACCCTTTACCCACCAGGCGCCGTCACCATGATTCAAACCTGGGACCCTCAGATTGGCCCGTGTGTTTTCAGGGACCATAGGGATCACCATGTCGTCGCTGGTGCACCGCGTGGTTGGCTTGGACGTGGTGCAGCAGGCGGTGCAGGACGCCCGGCTCAATGCCGGTGTCAACGGTGAGTCGCTAACCGTCATGGAACGGAGCTGTGGCCCAGTGGTAATGTGCCTGATGAGGAAGTCCGGTGTCCTCAGGTTTGAGTCCCACAGACAGACAGAGGATTTTTTTTTTTTTTTTTTTTACTCCCCTTAATTTTCTCTGGGCCTTGATGTGGTGGTGTGGGTGCTTGTCACTGGGATGAGACAGTCGTGGCACGAAGCTGCTGCATTTTAGTTCTGACTGTAAAAGGTAGAAGATGATGAGAAAACATCACACACACACACACACACACACACACACACACACACCACAACAGCTTGTCCCTGGTGAGATGACAGACACATGTCAGCAGGGGGTGTTTGTTGGAACAGGTGTACACATTGCCACACACATGTCAACAGGAGTTGTTTGTTGGAACAGGTGTACACAATGCCACACGCCTATCAACAGCAGGTGTTTGTTGGAACAGGTGTGTATACAATGCCACACATGTCAACAGGTGTTGTTTGTTGGAACAGGTGTACACAATGCCACACACATGTCAACAGGGGGTGTTTCTTGGAACAGGTGTACACAATGCCACACACATGTCAACAGGGGTGTTTGTTGGAACAGGTGTACACAATGCCACACACATGTCAACAGGGGTGTTTCTTGGAACAGGTGTACACAATGCCACACACATGTCAACAGGGGGTGTTTGTTGGAACAGGTGTACACAATGCTACACACATGTCAACAGGGGGTGTTTCTTGGAACAGGTGTACACAATGCCACACACATGTCAACAGGGGGTGTTTGTTGGAACAGGTGTACACAATGCTACACACATGTCAACAGGGGGTGTTTCTTGGAACAGGTGTACACATTGCCACACACATGTCAACAGGGGGTGTTTCTTGGAACAGGTGTACACAATGCCACACACATGTGAACAGGGGGTGTTTCTTGGAACAGGTGTACACATTGCCACACACATGTCAACAGGGGGTGTTTGTTGGAACAGGTGTACACATTGCCACACACCTATCAACAACAGGTGTTTGTTGGAACAGGTGTACACAATGCCACACGCCTATCAACAGCAGGTGTTTGTTGGAACAGGTGTGTATACAATGCCACACATGTCAAAAGGTGTTTGTTGGAACAAGTGTACACATTGCCACACATATGTCAACAGTGGTTGTTGGAACAGGTGTACACATTGCCACACACATGTCAACAGGGGTTTGTTGGAACAGGTGAACACAATACCTGCTTCCTATGGGAGAGTTACACACACACACACACACACACACACACACACTTGTCAACAGGGGCTGTTTGTTGGAACAGGTGTGCACGATGCCACGCACATGTCAACAGCAGGTGTTTATTGGAGCAGGTGTGCACAATGCCACGCACATGTCAACAGCAGGTGTTTGTTGGAACAGGTGTGCACGATGCCATGCACATGTCAACAGCAGGTGTTTGTTGGAACAGGTGTGCACGATGCCATGCACATGTCAACAGCAGGTGTTTGTTGGAACAGGTGTGCACGATGCCACGCACATGTCAACAGCAGGTGTTTGTTGGAACAGGTGTGCACGATGCCATGCACATGTCAACAGCAGGTGTTTGTTGGAACAGGTGTGCACGATGCCACGCACATGTCAACAGCAGGTGTTTGTTGGAACAGGTGTGCACGATGCCACGCACATGTCAACAGGGGCTGTTTGTTGGAACAGGTGTGCAGAACGCCAGCTTCCTGTGGGGAAGTGCCCGGCAGCTAATGAAGACCCACCTGATGGAGGGGGACGTCTTGAAGTTGGACGGCGAGACGATGGCTGTGGTCAACCCCAGCAGAAATGGACTGAGTGAGACTTGTTTCAAATCATCACACACACACACACACACACACACACACACACACACACACACACACACAGACATGTTATGTATGCATGTACACACTTGCATAACACACACTTGTACACAAACACACACCATTCATCACAAAGTTGATTCATATTTGTTTTATTAATGACCTCGGTTTCAAAAAGTCTGTGCGTCTTTTTCTTTCGTGCTTTAGTTAATGTCTTTTTACTATTTAGTAATATTACACTAAAAGCAACAACTACAACAACAAAAAAAACACCTGTGTGTGTGTTTGTGTGTGTGTGTGCATGTGTGTGGGTGGGTGTTAGGGTGGGTGCATGCATGTGTGGGTTCGTGTGTGTGAGTGAAGGCCACATTGTAGTTGATCAGATTCGTATAGGTATGCTTTCCAGCTCGAAAATAATAATGATGATAAAATGAAATTCTGACAAGTATGCTTTCCAGCTATCAGTTTTGAAAATACAGAATTTTGTCAAGTCTGCTTGATGGGCGCAATAGCCGAATGGTTAAAGCGTTGGACTTTCAATCTGAGGGTCCCGGGTTCGAATCACGGTGACGGCACCTGGTGGGTAAAGGGTGGAGATTTTTCCGATCTCCCAGGTCAACATATGTGCAGACCTGCTTAGTGCCTGAGCCCCCTTTGTGTGTATATGCAAGCAGAAGATCAAATACGCATGTTAAAGATCCTGTAATCCATGTCAGCGTTCGGTGGGTTATGGAAACAAGAACATACCCAGCATGCACACCCCCGAAAACGGAGTATGGCTGCCTACATGGCGGGATAAAAACGGTCATACATGTAAAAGCCCACTCGCATATATACGAGTGAACGTGGGAGTTGCAGCCCACGAACGCAGAAGAAGAAGTCAAGTCTGCTTATTTATGATACGTGTTTAGAACTTCAGATAATTTTCATTCTGGGCATTTATGCACTTGTGTGAAAGTATAAAGTTTGTTGCTGTTGTTTTGTGGGTTTTTTTGTGGGGTTTTTGGGTACTTTCTGTTTTGTCTGATTTTTTGAATGAACAGTTTGTTGCGTTATGTATCAATAATTGCAGACAAAAAGGCGATCCAGAGGTTACGTTGTTGTGAACCCATCAGACATCTTGTTTACATTTCGTGTAAACCACGTGGAAATGCTCTCATCAACTTTCTGGAGTAAGCCTTTCCTCCTTTGGAAGTTTTGTTGTTGTTTTTTCTTGTGTGTGTGTGTGTGTTTTATCTTCAGTTTAACGTCTATTCACTATGAGTGTTTTTAGACGGAAAGGAGTAAAGAAGTGGATAAAGGAAAGGGAATGCATGTGAATATTAGTGTAAAAAAGTATTCATGTTATGTATCAGAGAAAAAAATATAAGAAAAAGGTCTAAAGAGATTGTGGTGTGTATTGAATGAGGTGTCATGGGAAGGAGAATATGTATATGCATATCAACAAGTATTAACACAATGTGTGTGTGTGTGTGTGTGTGTGCGTGTGTGTGTGTGTGTGTTGTTTAACCCCAGAACTGCTGAACCAAGGTAAACAAGAGACCGGCGTGGATCGATGACTGAAAGGCAGTCGCTTGTTTTTGTGCGCTTCTCAATAGTGGTCGCTGATTCTGCTGAACAAAAGGAGTGTGGTCCCCCCAGAGGAACACGTCCAGTTTGATGCAGAATGATGCCGACAGATATCCTGACCTGTCAGCTCTATTATTTTTTTTTATTGATTTATTTTATTTTATTTTATTTTATTTTGTTATTTTATATTTATTTATTATTATTCTTAGTAGTAGTATTATATTATTATTATTATTTATTTTTATTTATTTTTATTTATTTATTTTATTTATTTATTAATTTATATATATATTTTTTTTTTTTATATATTTTATATTTATTTTAAATATATTTTTTTTTTTTTTTTTTTTTTTTTTTTTCCTAGAGGCCTGACTAAGTGCGTTAAGTTATGCTGCTGGTCAGGCATCTGCTTGGCAGATGTGGTGTAGCATATATGGATTTGACCAAACGCAGTGACGCCTCCTTGAGCTACTGATACTGATACTGATACAGATACTGATACCGTTATGATCCTTTTGTTTCAGTCTGGTTGTGGAGGAGAGTGAGGACCATCCTGGTGAGCCGTTCCGGGCAGTCAAGGCGGTTGGTGTTGATATGTTTCCCCAAACCATCCATTCAGAACTGGTCTTGTTGTTTCAACGGTGAAGGTTAAACGTTTCCCCAAACCGTTCATGTAAAGCGCTCAGAGCTTGGGGTGTGACCAAGGATAGGCGCTTTATAAGTATCCATTTCATCGTCATCATCATCATTATCATCATCATCATTATCATCATCATCATCATCATTATCAACATCATCATTATCATCATCATCATTATCATCATCATCATCATCATTATCATCATTATCATTATCATCATCATCATCATCCGTGTGGATGACATGGGTTTGAGTGAGGCGTGCTTTGATCTGGATTGGATGGGCGCAATAGTCCATTGGACTTTCAATCTGAGGGTCCCGGGTTCGAATCTCAGTAGTGGTGCCTGGTGGGTAAAGGGTGGAGATTTTTTTCCGATCCTCCCAGGTCAACATATGTGCAGACCTGCTTTGTGCCTGAACCCACTTCGTGTGTATACCGCACGCAGAAGATCAAATGCGCACGTTAAAGATCCTGTAATCCATGTCAGCATTTGGTGAGTTATGATATGGAAACAAGAACATACCCAGCATGCACACCCCCGAAAACGGGAGTATGGCTGCCTACATGGCGGGGTGAAAACGGTCATACACGTAAAAGCCTCACTTGTTTATAAAACGAGTGAACGTGGGAGTTGCAGCCCATGAACAAAGAAGAACTGGATTTGATTGTGTGTTGCAGAAGTGATGCAGAAAGTGAATTTTGTTTGATTTACTCTAAAGTGAGGCAAATAAATTATGTATATTTTTTTAAAATCATGTTGTTGGAGTGACCCAGAACGTGTTTTTCTTTTGTACGGATGATGGTGCTTGCCCTGGTGACAAAGAGTTCAGATGGTGAAGTGATTCAGAAATGACCATGCCATGGAAATGATCTAGATCGACCACTGCATACGGTACTGTGCACATGAACGAAGAAGAAGAGAACCCTGATCACTGGTGGACTCTGGATCAGGAGTCCGGTGCCTCACCGAGTCTGCCGTGCCCCCGGAGCCTTACCAGCATGTACCCCCCCCCCCCCCCCCCCAGTCCACTGGTCAGTGGGGTGTCCTCCACCCACTGTATGCTGTCCTCTTCCATGCCTTCCTTACCATTCTTTTTATTTGTATTTGTACTTTTCGTCACAGCAGATTTCTCTGTGTGAAATTCGGGCTGCTCTCTCCCCAGGGAGAGCATGTCGTTACACTGAGAGCATCACCGCTTTTTTTTTATGTACGTATTTTTCCTGCATGCAGTTTTATTTGTTTTTCCTATCGAAGTGGATTTTTCTACAGAATTTTGCCAGGAACAACCCTTTTGTTGCTGTGGGTTCTTTTACGTGCGTGAAGTGCATGCTGCACATGGGACCTTGGTTTATCGTCTCATCCGAATGACTAGAGTTCAGACCACCACTCAAGGTCTAGTGGAGGGGGAGAAAATATCAGCGACTGAGCCGTGATTCGAATCATTGCACTCAGATTCTCTCTCTTCCTATTTGGATGCGTTACCTCTAGGCCATTACTCCACTTCACACACACACACACACACACACACACACACGAACACTGGATTAATACTTCAGTATATTTGGTCCTGAATTTTGTCACACTTGGAAACTACAAGAAAAACAGAACTTTCAAGTGACTAGCTTCTGAAATAGATTTTTTAACTGACAGCTAAGGAGGTTAAACTTCTTTTGTGTGTGTGTGTGTTTAAAAAGTTGGAGTAAATTAAGGTACACAAAAAGATGACAGTAAGAATTGCATTGAAATACTTTGGCCAAAACCAGATCAACATGAAAGTGAATGTATATTTCGAAACAGATTATTGTCCTGTCTGCTCCTGGTTGTGGAAGGTCTTGTTTGTGATCTTAAAATCAATTGTCACCCAAAACAGCCAGAACTTGAATCCTGAACAACAGATTTTACTGCACATGCTAAGTGAGTGAGAGAAAGAAAAAAAGATGGAGGTGGGTGGATTTGCTGGCAGGTGGGGGGACTAAACAGAAGTGTTGGGGGTAGTAGGGGGATTGGGGGTGGGGGGGGTGGGAGGGGAGTCTACTCTGTTGTGTCACAAGCAGGGGGCGAGTATGGACTTGAAGCAGTCCAGCGACTCGGCTGTAACAACCTCCTGGGGCAGTGTGTTCCATTCCAGGCAGGGATGTAGTAGTTGCAGGTGTTGTTGTTTTTTTTTCTGGAGCTCAGTCTGCTGTCTGATGGCATTGGTAGGTAGACTGAGACCATGGTGGAACTTGTAGAACATCTCCAGGCGAGATTGTTTTAGTCTGACTTGTAGGGGGTACCAGTAGAGGGAGCTAAGGATGGAGTTGACACAAGACGTCTGTCGATGTCGGTTTGTGACCCATCTTGCTGCTCGGCGCTGGACCTTTTCGATGGCCTGTATGTCACTGGCTGTATAGGGATCCCACACAGACGCAGCATACTCAAGGATAGGTCGAACAAGGGCTTTGTACGCAGTTTCCGTTGTCTTCTTGTTTCCTATCTTTAAGTTGCGCTGGAGAAAGCCTAAGGTCTTGTTGGCTTTGTTGGTTGTAGAATTGATGCGGGATCCTCAGCATAGATCGTCTTGGATGTTCACACCAAGATATTTTGTGGTGTTGATGTTTTCCAGCAGATGGCCATGGAGTTTGTAGTTTGGTACGATCTTTTTCCTCTTTCCACTGGCACTCAAGGGGGGACACTTTTTGCGTGTGGAATTGCATGGCCCACTGTTTCTCCCAGATGGTAAGAGAAACTAGATCTTGGAGTGTGTGTTGGTCAGCTTCCTTCTTAATTATTTTGTTGCACATGGTGTCATGTGCAAATAATCTGGCCATACATTTGATGGTTGGTAGACTTTGGGAGGTCATTGATGTGAGGAAGGAAGAGTCAAGGGCAGAGGACCGAGCCCTGGGGAACACCTGAGACTGGAATGTATTGTGAGGTGACTCCCTCCACAACAACTGCTTGCTGCCTGTCTTTAAGAAAGCTTTTGATCCAGGTGTTGAGCTGACCTCTAATTCCATAGCGCTGTAACTTATGGACAAGCAGGGCGTGGCTGACCTTGTCAGAGGCCTTAGAGAAGTTGAGGACAATTGTATCAACTTGATTTCCTTTTTCCAGTTCAAATGTGGTTTCGTCAATGTATCCGAGCAGCTGTGTTTCACAAGATCGTCCTCTTCGGAAGCCGTGCTGTTCTGGGCAGAGGATACCATTGCTCTCCTGGTACGTCATGATGTGGCTGGTGACAATGTGCTCCATCATTTTGCAGGCTACACATGTGAGGGAGATGGTCGATAGTTCTCTGCCTTGTAACGTTCTCCCTTCTTGAAGACAGGTGTGATGTAAGCCTGCTTCTAGTCGTGTGGCAGTGTTCTGGTGTTGAAGGAACTGCGGAAAAGCAGGGTGAAGGCTGGAGCAATCTCATCAGCAACTGTCTTTAGGAGCCTGGTTGTGATGCCATCAGGTCCACAGGTTTTGTTGTGGTTCAGTCTGAGAAGCAGCTTTCTTACTCCTTCCTCTGTGATGTTGATGTCGCTGCATGTGGGGTAGTGGGGTAGGTCGGGTGGTAAGGGACATCGTTGGTTGAAGTCATTGGCTGTGATGTCTTCCTTGCAGCCGAAGACAGACTGGAGCTGTTTGTTCAGAACTTGAGCTTGCTCCTTTAGATCACGGTGATAAGCCTTCCTGCATCTTTGAGAGCAGAGACGCCAGAGCCTTCAGTCCTTGCTTTAATAAAGCTCCAGAACTTATTTTTCGGTGCGGTTTGGCCTGGGGTGCCTGTGATGAGGTCTTCTATAATTATATCTCCAGTGTAGACGACGCAGGCGTTTCTGGACAAGCCACTTGAGAGTTTTAAATCGCTTGTGCACCTCTTCATTACCAGACTTCTTCCACCGCTTGTGTAGACCGTCTCTCCTTCAGATCAGTGTGTGTGTGTGTGTGCTTGCTTGCTTGCTTGCTTTACATAACCAGTCTTCATCTGAACGAGCAGATATTATAATTACACGAAATTTTGTGTAATCCACTTACTGGTTATGCGAGGTTCCGTCATTTCACTATTTGTGGGTTCCCGGACATTCCAATCTTCGTGGCAACGAAATGGCCGATCTTTGTGCCAAGGAAGCTGCATCGAACAATTCAGTTTCAATCAATCACAATATTCCTGTTTCTGTGTCTGAAGCCTGTACTATTCTCTCAAAATCTATCTGGAGTTTCAGACAGAAACAGTTCTTAGAAAAGTCAAATAAGAAGTACTGGTGGGATCTCTCTCTTCCAGTAAAGAAAGGCTCTACCCCTATCCCCCCCAACCCCCCACCCCCGCCCCCTCCCAGGATCAATTTCCACAAGAAACTCGACACATAGGCTACGGACTAATACATGGTTATGCGGCAGATTTTTGAAACCGTCACCACTACTATGTGTTTGTGGGAGACCCTTGACATCCCACATTTTTTGCTCGAATGTTCAAACACACGATCTCATTTCAAATTCCTTCATGATATGATTACGTCCTTCAATCTTCCAGTTACTATAACCAGCATCTTTCAATATAGCAAGGAAAATGGTTGGTCTCTGACAAAAACTGCAGTTGACTAAATCAAAAGCCATCCAGTTGATCGGTTTTTCTACTTTGTTTCATCCTTTTCTTCTTCTTCTTTTTTGTTTCTTAATGTATTATGTGCTGCAGAGTTTACCCTTTGTATTATTTAATCCATATTAGTGTTTCGTTTTAGGTGATCAGTAGAGTCAGGTTTACTTATAGAGCAAATTAGTTCTCATTATTCTAATTAGTGGAACTGTTCGACTCTAACATGCAATATGTCGTCTTTATTACATTATGAAACCTTAATCTAATGATTGCATACTGTAAGGTGCAATCAATTAATTTACTCTTTTACTCAGTCTATTAATATATATATATATTAAAGGTATGTTATTTTAAGCGTATGTCTGTGGGTGAGGGGGTGGGGAGTGTAGGTGAGAGAGAGAGAGTGTGTGCATGTGTGTGTGTGTGTGTGTGTGTGTGTGTGTGTGTGAGAGAGAGAGAGAGAGAGAGAGAGAGAGAGAGCTTGTACACGTGGGTGTGAACACTTAAACGTCTTTGGAGCGGCAGAATGAAATCAAAATGTGACTATACAAGTGTACTTGGCCGGGGTAGGGGGATGAGGTGGGAGAATTTGAATGGGCATCTGTGTGCATGCATGGATGTATGTAGGGGGTGAGTGGGGGGATACACGTCTGTGAGTATGTGTGTGTGTTAAAACATTTTTTTTGTTTTTGTTTTTTGAGATATTGAAAGTTGGTAAATTGATCTGTTGAATATGTTGCTTTTTAAAATTCATATCATTGGGTTTAGTTCAGTTTTGTAAATTTGATTTTCTCTGGGTTACTCAGTTAATAATAATTCAAATAATTGCTAAAATATCAGTACAACAAAAACTTAATCTGACAACAAATGGTTTCAGTCCGAGTGTGTGTGTGTGTGTGTGTGTGTGTGTGTGTGTGTGCCCGGTCCAACACACTCAACTAAGTCAGTATCATTACGCAAATTAGAGGTTCAGAAACAGCATTATTTGAAACTATAAAAAAAAAAACAACCCAAAAAACAAACAATAACAACAACAGATAACAACGACAATGACAACAACATTACTACTTCTGATACTAATAACAACGAATGAATGAAGTGAATGAATGGTTAAAACCACGCAAGTACTACTTTTACAACCGAATGAGGAGGCAGGCCGGATAGGACGGGGTGTGGTTTGTTATCATCGATTCAGGTGATCATTGCACGCATGACAGACTCAGAAACAACAAAGCAAAGCAACAAAAAGTGGTCAGTGGGTTCTGTATGCATTTTTTTTTTTTTTTTTTTTAAATCCTACAATTGTATTTGATGGGGACGGAGTTGCTCCAATATCTCCATGTTTGTTCGCGCAGTTTGTTTTTTCTTTATCTTTTTTTTTTCATTGATACGGTAAGCAATGACGTCAGGTGAAACCAATGCAAGGTCTTGAGCATTTGAAACAAAAAACGAAAACTCAGAACTGCACCTCCCCCCCCACTCCCCCTCCCATTCGATTTTATTTCGTCTGCTAAGGTCATGGGGTGCCAAGGATGATGTCATTTCCGCAAACTTCCTGTATCGTCTGACATGTTTTGATTTGCCCATGTGCAGTTGACGGCAACGCTGGTTTCCAGAACGTAAGTTTTTCTTCCCTCTGAATGAGACTTGGACTGTTAAAACAATATACGATTGGGGCATTGATTAAATGACACAACTTAGAAGCTGGGTTTTGCCGATCATTTGCCAAAACACAGAACATAACAAAAAGGGTTGGCTTTTCGTCAAAACTTTTTTGGAGGGCGATTTGTATCCACTTCGACTTTTGTGCCATCATGGTTATTTTTAGAAACACGAGACCCGTGGCTTGTTTTGTTGGTGAAAGAAACAAAGCGTAACCTAATGTGGACTGCAGCGAAGGTCAGATCAGTTTTATATTTTTTGTCAAACGAGACGTCGGTATGTTGAAGTGTTACAGTTGTCCGGTTTGCGTTACTCACATGCTGTGACAATTTGAAACTACACAGTAGTAAACATGACAAATACAACTCCCAAGTAGGTGTATCTCAAGAACGTGGCTGTGCCAGTGGTTCTCTGACATCATCATAGCGTTGAGAGATTAGTCACGAATGTCGATTTCAAATCAGGTTGCACATTTTTGTTTTAGATGGAAGGACATTATTGCTACATTGTTGAATAGTAGTTTATACAATTTAAAACTTCACACACACACACACACACACACACTACAACACACACACACACAGACACACTACAACACACACACACACACACACACACACACACACTACAACACACACACACACACACACACACACTACAACACAAAACATATGGAAACACAGCTGATTCTCAGTCTCATTGTGTTGACTATCCCATCTCCCATCATCTCTCAAAAAATAATTATCTCAAAGTTCTCAAGTGCATAGTTTGAAAAAGAAGATTTGTATCATATGTACTCAGTATAGTCCTAGATATTGTTTCCAAGACCCATTCTCTCTCTCTCTCTCTCTCTCTCTTTCTCTCTCTCTCTCTTTGTGTCTCTGTCTCTCTGTCTGTCTTTCTCTCTCTCCATCTGATATATACATTTCTATGTCATATATATTTAAGAATTTCAGTTTTTCTATTTGATATTTTTTTGTCTGCTGCTGTTGTACAAATTGTAGTGTGAATTAAACTTTTATTGTTTAAAAATGAAGGAACAAGTAATGTTTAACCAGATCTCTCTGGCTCTGTCTCTCTCTGGCTCTGTCTCTCTCTCTCTCTTTCTCTCTCTTTCTCTTTCTCCATCTCTCTCTCTCTCTCAAACTGGTTTTATTGTTGTCTTGTATTTAGTTGTAATGACCCTGATGTTGTGTGAAATTTATGTTTTTCTACAAAGCCTTTATATATATATATATATATATATATGGGGAAATACTTCTCAATGTTCCTGATTAACCTGATATAGTGATAAAAGTGATATATTCATAGTTTTGTTGTTTTCATATTTATGTCTATAAAAGTATAATCTCTATTAATTGATATGATTATTGTCTGTTCACATTTCCCTCCATGAGGGGCCTGGGCCTAAAACGAATAAACCATTTGAAATCTCTCTCTGAGTCTCTCTTTCTCTCTCTTTCTCGCAGAGTCTCTCTCTCTGTATTTGTGGGATTGTCGGAAAAAGAAATTATGGAGTTGTAGCTATTGAAAAAAAACCACACAACAACACTGTTACTCTGATGCCAGTTCGACAGTTTATAGTTCTGATGGTCAACTTTCTTATTTTCCTTTTTAATTTTAACATTATGTTGTATTTTACGATTTTGTTGTTGTAGTTATTGTTTGTCATTGATTTTCTTTTTACCCTTAGCAATGTGTCCATTTCTCTGTTAACCGTCATGGTTCTTTTGTTCATACATTTTCCCCTTGCCAAAGGATAGTATTGACTGTTGTCAAAGGCAAAAAAACAATGTCTGTGTCTATTTGTGTGTACACGTGTGTATGACTACAGTAAGTGTACACAGGTATTTTGAGTTTTGTTTGCGACTGATATTTCAAAGCTGACCAGAAGCTCATTTTTGTGAAGTTTACATTTTAGTCAGAAAAATAATCTTGTCAGGTTTTTGTCCGCTCACATCAATACTGAAGATGATAACCACACAAAAAAGAGAGAACATAATAACCACAAATTAAAGTAGAGTATGTTTCATAACAACACCTTTGTAATTTGTTAGGTTTGTAAGTTAGGGCAGTTGATAATACTCAATGAATGTAAACCGGTTACAGTTTTGGGTGAGAAATTTTTGTGACACACTGTATAAATCAATAGTCATTGCATGGAATTTGTAAAGTTGGAATGATAATGATTTGAAACTGTGCTTCGTTGGAAAGTGGAAATACTAGAATATTTTTTGTCAGGTCAGAATGTACTGTTTGTACACAGTACAGTATATAATGATAATTATATTGACTGAAATATTATGGAATATGTAAAAAGCTTTGTCAGCTGAAGATATAATTTACACAGTATAGAACACATTATAAATGACAGTCTGTGAAATAGTGTTAGCTGGTCAAGTTGTTGGTAATATACAGTTGTATGTATGTATGTATATATATATATATATATATATATATATATATATATGTGTGTGTGTGTGTGTGTGTGTGTGTGTGTGCGTGTGTATGTATATATCAGACAAATACTGTTAATCATATGATCAATGTTTTTCACTTGTGTCATAGTTGAAGATTATTCATAATAGGAAATTGTACCAAGAGGTGGAATTTCTGAAGTTCCACTTGTAATACGTGGTTGTTGGATCTTGGTGATGGTATCATACATTCAAGCCACAAGAGGCGTTTTTTGATTTAACACTTCCAGTGAACTTAACAAGAACTGGCATTCAGACACGTTTTACACAGCATGGGCGTAGGAAGGAAGAGTGTGCCAGTACTAGTGGCCAGCGTCTTCGTGTGTGTGTGTGTGTGTGTGTGTGGAGATGCTGGTACATGCATGTGTGTTGCGGAAGTGAGGGGGAAAGCGTGGGGCGCGCTGATCACAGCATGGCGAGTATGCTACACTTCTCACACCCTCGCTAAAAACAACAACAACAACAACAAAAAAAAAAAAAAAGCATCCGCATGGAATGTAATCAAACACATTTACATTGGCATTTTATCATTCCCCACAGCGTGTTGTCTTCCTGATATTAACCCAGGTCAGCCTGGCCTTGACCTTCGGCTCAGCAGCGACATGTATTAGTGTTAGTTTTTAACTCTTTCCATATGAACAGGCGAAAGAGACGACGTTAACAGCGTTTCATCCCAATTACCATCATCAAAATATTGCAAGCGGGACGCTCTTATACTGAAGAGGTGAATGTTGACACAGAATACCACAGTTCTGACGACGGAAGCTAAAGGTTGGGTCATTCAGACACCCACTGGACATCCGAGGGGTCTGTGTAGAGGAGAAGAGAGGACTGGCCGTACTGAGTGAGTTAACCTGGAAGCAGGCACTACATTAAGCTGTCAGTGCGTGTGCACCAAGTGCTCTAACCCCAAACGTAGAATAAGTAATAAACAGCGCTCAAAATTAAAAAAAAAATTTTAAAAATTATTTTTAGGATTGGACAATACTGTGAACAGCGGAACTTTTGTGATTATATAGCATTTTGTGGTACAAGCCAGCGAGTATCTCACATGAACCTGTGAAGACTGTGCAACTACACTCACAGTTTTCACAGCCTTTTTGAGTTTTCAGGGGAATAAGAACAGATTCACCACTCTGTATGCTTACAAATTATTGCAGTGACAAAGAGAACTTATAGTCAGGTCTTAGGGATCTTGTTACTAGCTAAAACAAAGATTTCACTGTTTTCTTTTGTGCTTATGTGATTCAGCATGTGTGCAGCATAACATCAGCCTTGCACACTGTGCTGTTTTGTCTGAGCTGATTTGATTCATTCATTGTTTCCGCTGTGTTGTTGCAGAGTGATGTGTTTTCTGTTGCAGGTGGTCAATCTTATATCTGTATAAGTTATATAGACTGGTATCAAAATATCTGCAGTGTGGAACGTTCTCTTTTCGTTATTCCTTCTTTTTTTTTCTTTCTCATTGATGGTCAGTTGAAAACAATCATGTGATCAGTAGAACTTTCTGGTCATTACTGAGCACACCAGGAGGAGACGGAACAAGAAATGAGCTAACAAAGCTGCTGCACAAGAAGAAAAGAAAGAAAGAAAGAAGAAAAAGAAACAAACCAAAAAACAAAGCAAATAAAAAAACACGCAAAGCTGTAAGTGGAGTAATAAATCCTTAAAAAAAAAAAAAAAAAGACCATGGCTTCCTGGAACGGAAGCTCGGACAGTGACAGGGAGCCAGCAGACGAGTTCATGAAAGCCCCGGTGAATCAGGTGCAGCTGCTGCCCCGCCCCCCTGAGGACCTGCGCCCGGACACGGAGGAGAACGTGCAGCAGCAGACGGAGGACGTGTTCCGCAACTTTGTCTACCAGCAGTACAGAAACGACAACATCCGCCAGAGCTACAACAACAACCCTGTGGACCCGGAGCTGGTCAACCTGCCCCGCGTTCCTGACAGGTGAACTGACCTTCCTTCTCTCTTTTTTTTAAATTTTTTTATTTATTTTTTTAATATGATTATTATTTATTTATTTATTTATTTATTTATCTTTTTTTTTATATCATAATTATTATTTATTTACTTATCTATTTATTTTTCTTTTTTTCTTTTTTTTCTTTTTTTTCTTCTCAAGGCCTGACTAAGCGCGTTGGGTTACGCTGCTGGTCAAGCATCTGCTTGGCAGATGTGGTGTAGCGTATATGGATTTGTCCGAACGCAGTGACGCCTCCTTGAGCTACTGAAACTGAAACTGAAACTCTTTCTTTCTTTCTTTGATTGTTTGAAACCTTTTTTTTAGCCAGGGGGGCAAAGGGGAGGTTACCTACTTCCGGGAGGTTATCGGCCGTAGCTGCTTTCGTTTTCTACGCATAGGCGGATAGTAGTTTGCACAGGACAGGAATGTCAGACCCCTGCCGGAGTCTGCACTAGTTGATCACGGTAAGTAACGTGATTTTAGGTAGAAAATTTCCTTTCTTTTTTTTTGTTTTTTTTGTTGTTGCCCGATCATCTGCACCGTTTCAGTGGCATTACTCCCATGCCACTCATTCCTAGTCCCCCCATACACAGCCTGGGTTTGTCTGTGGCAGTCCCTGTGTCAGCAGTCCACAGGGAGCCAGCGATGGGTTGAAACAATGATAATAATAATGGTATTTATATGGCGCTGAATGTTGTGCAGAGACAAATCAAAGCGCTTTCACACCAGTCATTCACACGCATGCATAACTCTAAAACTGGAGAAACTGAAGACAAGGAAGAGGCAGGGAAGGGAGGCTATTTTGGGAAGAGGTGGGTTTTCAGGCCAGACTTGAAAGAGCTGAGTGTGGAGACTTGATGAAGTGAAAGAGGAAGTTCATTCCAATTGCAAGGTCCAGGGACAGAGAAAGTATGGCGGCCACCAGTTGAGTGTTTGAATTTTGGTATGCGTAAACAGAGTGGATCCGAAGCCGATTGTAGTGAGCGAGATGGAGTGTAGAGGTGAAGGCAGCCGCAGAGATAGGAAGGGGCAGATTTGTGAATACATCTATAACATAGAGTGCTGATCTTGTACTTTATTCGGTGTGAGACAGGGAGCCAGTGGATATGTTGCAAAAGAGGAGTGATGTGCTCAGATCTTTTCTTTCTGAGGACGAGTCGGGCAGCAGAGTTTTGTGTGCGCTGAAGGGACTGAATGGATGAAGCAGGCAAACCAGACAATAGAGAGTTACTTGTCATTCTGCCATTTTTTTCGTCTTTTTTTTTTTTCAAGTTATTTTTTGCGCATATATTTGTGTGTGTGTGTGTGTGTGTGTGTATTTTTTCTCTCTCCAAAGTTAAGAAAATGATAAACTGATATACTTTGAAGACTTAATCTTTTTAAAAGATTGTATTGTTGTTTATTTGATTTTGATGCACAGATTGCTGGTTTTATTTTGTAAATGTTCTATATTTTTTGTTTTATGCTTAGGAGTCTTTATTTCATTCTTCTTTTTTTTTCCAACCCTGATAAAATCACTGAGCTTGTTAAGAGAGAGAGAGAGCGAGAGAGAGGGGGGAGGGGGAGAGAGAACTGACACGGAATGTGGCTGTATTATTTCTGTATATACTGGTGTCAGTGTGTGTGTTGTCAGTGTCAGTCTGTCTGTCACAGTTCATCATGCACAGTACACCTCAACAACCTTGTGCTTGTAGCCACTTTCAGTGATCCAGTTCCACAGGTGAACTACATTTGATGTCACAAAGAATGACAGGTCAAACTCTAAAAATCAACACACACACACACACACGCACACACATACACACACACACACACACACAAGTCAAAATGAAAATATTTATCAGACAGAGATTCGATCACTCAACATTCAGGTGAGATGATAAACCAGGGTCCTGTCTGCAGCATGCAGAAACAGGACACAGAAAAGACCCCATGGCAACAAAGAGGTTGTGCATGGCAAAATTATGTAGAAGAAGAATTCCGTGGAGTGTTTGGCCTAGAGGCAACGTGTCCACCTAGGAAGCGAGAGAATCTGAGCACGCTGGTTTGAATCACGGCTCAGCCGCTGGTATTTTCTCCCCCTCCACTAGACCCCGAGTGGTGGTCTGGATGCTAGTCATTCGGATGAGACAATAAACCAAGGTCCCGTGTGCAGCATGCACTTTGCGCAAGTAAAAGAACCCACTGCAACAAAAGGGTTGTTCCTGGCAAAATTCAGTAGAAAAATCCACTTTGATAGGATAAACAAATAAAACTGCAAGCAGGAAAAAATTCCAAAAAAAAAGGGTGGCGCTGTAGTGTAGCGATGCGCTCTCCCTGAGAAGAGCAGCCCAAATTTCACACAGAGAAATCTGTTGTGACAAAAAAGAAAAAAAATACAAATACAAATACAAAATACAAAAATCCACTTTGACAGTAAAACAAATGCATCTGCTGCCAGAAAAAAAAAGAAAGAAAAATATAGGAGTTGTTGCTGCAGTGAGGTGAAGTCCTCTCCTGGGGGAGAGCAGTCTGAATTTCACACAAAGAAATGTGTTGTGACAAAAATCAGTGTACAATACAATACAATGCAACACTGTACAGTATAGTACAGTAAAATTATCATTGTATTGTATTATTGTATCACCCTTTCGTCACAACAGATTTCTCTGTGTGAAACTTGGGCTGCTCTCCCCAGGGAGAGTGTGTTGCTACACTGAGAGTGCCGCCCTTTTTTTGTGTGTGTGTGTGTGTGTGTATTTTTTCCTGCTTGGAATTTTATTTTTCCTATCGATGTTGATTTTTTTTTTTTTTTTTTTTTTTTTTTGCCAGGGACAACCCTTTTGTTGCCATGGGCTCTTACGTGTGCTAAGTGTATGCTGCACATGGGACCTCGGTTTATCATCTCATCTGAATGACTAGCATCCAGACCAGCACTCAGGGTCTAGAGGAGGGGGCGGGGGGGGCAGAAATCTGGGAATCGAACCAGTGAACTCTGATTCAATGCAGTACATGATGTCGTTAATGATTTGTGATCCTACCTGTGTACAGTCATTCTGATTCCCTCGTATCTTTTAAATCTCATCTCAAAACTCACCTTTTCCCTCAGCAATAAGTTCAATTGTGGCAGGTCCACTTCCTTTGCGTCAGCTGTGCTTGACTATGTGTGTATACATATGTATGTGTACATAACTACATGCATGTATATGAATGTGTATTGTGTGTGCGTGTGCGTGTGTTTATGTAAGTTTGTGGCTGCCTATGTGTGCGTATGTGTTAGGGTAGCTGTTAGATACACATGTATGTTAAAATGTATGTATGCAGGTGTGTGTGTGTGTGTGTGTGTGTGTGTGTAGTCCCATTTTGGTGTGTGTATGTAACATAGATATGATGTTTTATGTTAACAAAAGCATTTCTGTAAAGCACCTAGAGCAGATTTCTGGATAGTGTGCTATATAAGTATCCATTATTATTATTATTATTATATTACAGTCCGGCAGCGGAAGTGGGGCGGCAGTTGGCGAGAATCGGAGACGTCATCAACGAGAAATACAAGGACAGTTTTGACGACATGATTCGCACGCTGAACATCGGCTCAGACTGCGACACTGCCTACGAGGCCTTTGCTGGTGTGGCCAGAAAGTATGTGGGGCTGTGTTTTTGATTGCGGCAGTTCTGGCTTTCTGAGGTTGATTGTTTGGAGTTCACGTGTCAGTGGTGTGCGATCATTGCATGAAACACCACCAACAGAGCAAAGACATAGAAACAGCCGAGTTCTACTTAATCAACACCCCCCCCCCCCAAAAAAAAAAAACAACAACAAAAAAAACCAAAAAAACAAACAAAAAACCAAAAAAAAAAACCAACCACCACAAATAAAAAAAAAACAAAAAAAAAACAAAGTAAAGATTTGCTCCACAAATTTACAAAGATCTGAATAATTTGCAGCCTTTTACCTATATCTGTTGTTAAATTTCACAGATTTAAAAATAGTTTGTGCCAGTTTTGAGCTTCACTTACAGTACTTGGATTTTCTTATCCTCTTGTTTTTTTCTTCTTTGTTTTTGTTTTTGTTTGTTTTCTTCAACTCCAGAACATTTCTGTCTGTGCACATTATCATCAAAAATAGTTGTCTCATAAAAAATCTTTATACGCTAATTTGGTCTTTAATTATTTATTTATTTAAATTTTTTACATAGGTGTCCCAAATTAATCGTATGACTGTTGACTAAAGAAATCTTTTATTTGAGTTTGGAGTCTTCTCCTTCTTCTTCTGTTACACGACCAACATTGACTTGCCGATGACTCTGTCATGGTTCAAGCATACTGGGTATTTTCGTGTCTCCGTAACCCACTGAACACTGACATGGGTTACAGGATCTTTAACGTGCATAGGAGGTTCAGGCACTGGCAGGTCTGCACATATGTTGACCTGGGAGATTGGAAAAATCTCCACCCTTTAGCCACCAGGCACTGTTACCATGATTCAAACCCGGGACCCTCAGATTGAAAGTCCAATGCTCAAAGTTAAACCACTCGGCTGTTGCGCCCGTCAGTACAGGAGTTCAGTGACCTATTGGCAAAAGAGGCCTCTAGGTCAAGAGTGTGCTTCTAAATTTTTTTCCCCTGATACATGTAACTGTACTGAACTGAGTTCAAGGCAAAAAAGTCCTTTAGGTCAAGATTGTGTTTGTGAATTATTATTTTTTTCCCCCCTGATATGTTTAAGTGTGTTTAATTGTGTTCAGGATCGTGTTTAAGTGTGTTGAATTGTGTTCAGGATCGTGTTTAAGTGTGTTTGAATTGTGTTCAGGATCGTGTTTAAGTGTGTTTGAATTGTGTTCAGGATTGTGTTTAAGTGTGTTGAATTGTGTTCAGGATTGTGTTTAAGTGTGTTGAATGTGTGTCAGGGATCAGGTCGTGTTAGGGTGTGAATTGCTTTCAGATTGTGTTTACAGTGTGTTGCATTGGTAGTTGTTGGAAGGAGTAATGTGTTGGATGTGTTAGGATGTGTTAGTTGTGGTTGTGTTCGGACTCGTGTTGAGCGTGTGAATGTGTCGATCATGTTAAGTGTGTGATGTGTTCTAAGGTCTTTAGTTGTTGAATTGTGTCAGGGTTGCTGTTAGGTGTGTGATGTGTTCGCATCAGTTACAGGTGTGATTGGTTCAGGACTTAGTGTGTTGATTGTGTTTGATCATGTTAAGTGTGGAATTGTTCAGATCGTGTTAAGTGGTTTGAGATGTCAGATGGTTTATGTGTTTCTTGCGTCAGCCTCGATTATGTGGTGAATTGTTTCAGATCGTTAAGTGTGTTTGAATTGTTCAGGATCTGTTTAATGTGTTTGAATTTGTTCAGGATCGTGTTTAAGTGTGTTTGAATTGTGTTCAGGATCGTGTTTAAGTGTGTTTGAATTGCATTCAGGATCTTTAGGATGGTATGAATGGTGTTCATCACTGCTGCTTCTGCTTCGGGTACTAGGAAGGCTGTCCCGTCTGCAGACGCGGCAAGGCTGACAAGGTCAATGCGACGCATCGCCACAATGCTAGGTTCCTGGGTCAAGAGGAAATTTCCAGTGGTTGCCGATGGCGGTTGGGTGTGTTCTTTCCGTGTTTTACTGTCTGTATTGTGTGCCTTTTTTTAAAGCATTTAGTACTGTCTTGACTGTG
>NC_134898.1:5645805-5693305 GCF_041734735.1 Babylonia areolata | reverse complement strand
TACCTCCTGCCAGAAACGGCATTTCATTGGCTAGCAGACAGTGGTGTCTAATGGCGAGATGTCGTATCACCGAGTTGCCGCGATAAATTTTGGCCGAGAAGAGCAAACAGATTGGCCAGGTTTGCATCAGTTTGACATGGTAAGTATATTTAACCGAAATGGGAGTATGATACGAACTCCTCATTTTGACTGCAACAGTCAGCGCTACAAGGTTGAGCTGTGTAAACAACTTTACAAACACTGCACTCCCAAGACGTTCATAGAGTACTTTCCCCCTGTCACTCTTGTGTCAAAACGGCCCACCTTTTTCCGTTGTTTATCATGGCCGCAGTCCAAACTGAAAGTAGGAGTCACAACTGATATTTTGTCAGGTGTTTGTTGCTCAGTGCCAGAAATAACGTTCAAAGTTCCACAGTGTTTGACCTGGTAGCATTGTGTCATATGTACAAATAGCTATTGAGGTCAGGTATTCCATTTCTTTACTGGGAGCATATATTATTGTTTTGCCATATAATGAGCAAAGAATATATGAATGTGTGTGTGTGTGCATGTGTGTGTGTGTGTTGCATGGTGGGAGGGAAAAAAATTAATCAAAATAAGGAAGGTATTAAAAGAATATATATTGATATGTATTGCATGGTGAAAGGAAACGAAAAAAATAAAAATCAAATCAAATAAATAAAGCAACAACAAAAAAAAGTATACCATCCGTGTGTTTTTCTTCATGTTCCCCAGCGAGCAGCCTTGACCTTCATACCGACAGCCGACACACGCACCGTCATCGCCATTGCTGGTCTGGCCATCGCTTCCATCTTGGCTGTCATCGTTTGGAACCGCTTTTCTCTCTGATTTCTCCACCGATCACTGCCGTGTCTGCCTGTGTGTCCTTGGATGTGCCTGTGCTTTATGTTTCGTGCTCTCTTACTTACTTACTTTTTCCTTCCGCTTGTACCAGTGGGCGTCGGGGGAGATACAGTTGTCTGTCTGCAGCAAGGCGAGTGGCCTGGAGGAGGGACATCTCGTGGGCTCTGAGGGTGTCTGCCACTGTCGCTCCAGCGCCGTCTTGGTCTTCCTCTGGCTCTCCAGCCAGAGTATTTGGTGTTGTATGCCCGAAGAGCTGGTTCGTTCAGAGGCATATGTGTGAAGTGTCCAAACCACTTGATCCTCTGTTGTTCTATGTGTTGTAGTACTGGTTTTGTTCCTACCATGTCTCGTATCACCTCATTCCTGATCTTGCTCATTGCTCGTCTCATGTGTGAAAACAGACACACTTGTTTGCCTGTGAACGTGCATGGTAGTGAAGTGGGGATGGGAGGAGAGAACGAAACTTAACGAGAGGAGAGTGGTTCCCATTTTTGGTGACCACTTGTCTCAAAAGTCAGTTGTGCATTTTGTTTTTTTCCACTGCAGCAGGCCGTATGGGTGGTTTGTTGGATTGGGAGGTGGTGTATTACAGCACATGTTGTGAGTACGAAGATGACGCCACAAATTGTTGATAACGTATGACGCCTTTAAAGGATTCATGTCTGTTACAAATAACTTATGTATGATGAATTGCTGACAATTATTGAATTAATGTAAAGAATGAGACATGATTTTGATGGTTAAGGTGACGAAATTGTTGAATGAATTGTTGGTTTTATGATCTAATCTCTTGGGCTTTAATTGAGAGATTGTTAAAAAAGTTTTCTGTTGAAATGGTTGAACCTGGAGTGTACAGTGTTAAAGACTGTGTGGTCCTGTTATTTCTCATGCTAAACAGTTCTTGTCCCTCATTGAAGTTTCAAGACCTTTTTAATTCAAAAAAATATTTCAGTAAGAATTTTTATGTATGCACTAAAGAAACACCCAAAGAAAAAGCAGACAAATTGCTGCATGTACCATACTCTCTGAAAAGATTACGCAGTAATTTATATCTATACCATACCTGATCTCTAGAGCAAGCTGAATCGTGTTGACAGGGAGAACATTCTGCTTGAAGGGAGGTAGATTAGTTAAGTGTAAGTAGCAGCACAAAGAGAGAGACAGAATAAAAACACAGCTGCATGCCAGACAGATATGTCATGCTGCGCTTTGCACCATGTTGTTGCAAGGGCTTTTGAATCATTTGGTTATGAGCAGGGTACTCGGAGTGCATCGTGACTGTAGAAAAGGATAAATTACAATACAAAATACAGGGATGCTGGGTTACGGTTAAACTCAAAGCTGAGCTTTCTAAGACCTACGTGGTTTTAACTCACTCAGTACAGCCAGTCCTCTCTTCTCCTCTACACAGACCCCTTGGATGTCCAGTGGGTGTCTGAATGACCCAACCTTTAGCTTCCATCGTCATAATTGTGGTATTCTTTGTCAGCATTCACCTCTGTAAGAGCCTTCCGCTTGCAATATTTTGATGATGGTAATTGGGGTGAGACGCTGTTAACGTCATCTCTTTCGCCATTCGTATGGAGAGAGTTAAAACTTATGCTGATGCTAAGCCATCATTCCATTGACTCACATTCTGGAAAATGTATCCCCCTTTCCCCCAATATCTAAAGAGTGCTTGGGACTTAGATTTGTAAAGGTCAGCATCTGGTAAAAACACATAAAAAAACAACAACCAAAAACAAGGAATCTCTAATTTTCTTTTGCTCGTCATGTTAAAGAATCTAGATATTGAAGACAGGTATTGTGTTTTTTAAGGAACCATTTTCAGCTTTCGTGAAACAATCCAAATTTGAATAAAAAAAATAAAAAAAAGAAGTAGAAGGAAAAAACAGACATAGAACCTGTAAAAAAAAAAAAAATTAAAAAAAGGAAAGAAAAAAGAATTCTTTTCTTTTATTCTTCCTGTTGAAGAATTGAGATTGAAGACAGAGCTCCTGTTTTTAGAAAGCAACACTTTTCATATTTCATTTTCCAGTTCTTCCCTGTGTCATGCCTTCCTCGTTTCCCTCTCTGCTTTCTTGGTATGTATCATTCTGATCTGATTTTGTTGGTGAATTTTTTGTTTGTTTGTTTTTTTGTTTCTTGTTTGCTTGTTTTTTGAAAGGGGAGAGAGGTGGGATGATTTTTAAAATATTTTTCTGCTTAACCCCTTGAGTACCATAGGTACAGAAAATTATCCACTTCTGATGTGCCAAAAAGTGCCACCAGGATGAAACATTTTGACCTCCTCTGATGTGCCAAAAAGTGCCACCAGGATGAAACATTTTGACCTCCTCTGATGTGCCAAAAAGTGCCACCAGGATGAAACATTTTGACCTCCTCTGATGTGCCAAAAAGTGCCACCAGGATGAAAAATTTTGACCTCCTCTGATGTGCCAAAAAGTGCCACCAGAATGAAAAATTTTGACCTCCTCTGATGTGCCAAAAAGTGCCACCAGGATGAAAAATTTTGACCTCCTCTGATGTGCCAAAAAGTGCCACCAGGATGAAAAATTTTGACCTCCTCTGATGTGCCAAAAAGTGCCACCAGGACAGAAATATCTTTCCATTGTCATAATTGGATAGTGGGTTCCCTTTCCTTTCAGAAAAGCATAGGTTATTTATTATCTTTCAGCAGTTTGCATGCTAGAATTAAAGGGGAAAAAATATTCCCCTCTGTCACCAAAACATCTTTTGGAAAATAGGTGTTGTTGAGCTAGAAACGGTCTTGGCACTGAAAGGTTTTGATCACCACAGCCATAAGATTCAGAGATTTACGTTAACTCACTCCAGTCCTCTCTTCTCCTCTACACAGACCCCTCGGATGTCCAGTGGGTGTCTGAATGACCCAACCTTTAGCTTCCGTCGTCAGAATTGTGGTATTCTTTGTCAACAAACACCTCTTCAGTATAAGAGCCTTCCACTTGCAATATTTTGATGGTGGTAATTGGGGTGAAACGCTGTTAACGTCGTCTCTTTTGCTGTTCGTATGGAGTCAGTTAAAAAAAAAAAAAAAGAATAGTAATTGAAGAAAAAGGATGGAAGCGGTATCAAGGGAGGTGTGGACGGAAGAGCAGGAAAAAAGGTCTGGGTAACTTAACTCCTACGTTCTTTGTTTCTTCTTCTGTTTCCTTTTTAGGATACATTGATGTTTCCTTTAGGACATAATTATTGATGTTTCCTTTAGGATACATTGATGTTTCCTTTACGATACATTGATGTTTCCTTTAGGACATAATTATTGATGTTTCCTTTATGATATATTGGCGTTTCCTTTATGATACATTGATGTTTCCTTTAGGACATGTTGATGTTTCCTTTAGGATACACTGATGTTTCCTTTAGGACACACTGATGTTTCCTTTAGGATACATTGATGTTTCCTTTAGGATATATTGATGTTTCTTTTAGGACATAATTATTGATGTTTCCGTTAGGATACATTGATGTTTCCTTTAGGACATTGATGTTTCTTTTAGGATACATTGATGTTTTCTTTAGGACATTGATGTTTCTTTTAGGATATATTGATGTTTCCTTTAGTACATAATTATTGATGTTTCCTTTAGGATATATTGGCGTTTCCTTTAGGACACATTATGTTTCCTTTAGGACACATTGATGTTTCCTTTAGGGGTGTGTGTGTGGGTGGGGGAGGGTTGTGGGGGTTGATTTCTCGTTGCCACTTGTTCCTTGCGTGTCACAATTCAAACTTCATTTTGATTACACATGCTTTACCACACAACCCATTGGTGGTGTTCCTTGCGTGTCACAGTTCTGACCCCATTTATTTATCAAAGTGCGTCACTTGGTGCTTCAGGGTCTGTCGTGCTGTGTTCATTATTTTCCAAAGATGGTTTTTTTCATTTTTGCTGATGTCACAATCAAGGTTTATTGGATTTTATTTTATGTGTACAAGTGTTTTTGGTTTTTTTTTAATAATTTTTTTATTAAAGTTTTTTTTTTTTTTTCAAGTATATGTAGACGAAATTTGAACTGTACACTGGAAGAATTGAATGCAGACTTACAACCTAGCTTTTGGCTGCCCCGATGAGCTCTCTGCTGAAGACTGACGAGACCTTGAGGTCAGCGCACGCTGTCCTGAGCGGAACTTCGGGGCGCACAGCTGAACACGGCTGTTGTGAACTGCTGCCAGGATGCGTCTCCAACAGTCTCAGTGGGTTTTTTTTTTCTTTGTTGTGTTTTTAAATTTTATTACACATTACTATTACTGCTAGTGGGAGGTTGGGCATTTTTAAAGGGTGTGTGTGTGTGTGTGTGTGTTCAAACTGCATAATATGTGTGTGGTGAACTTTTTTTTCTGTCTATATTTTTTCAGTGAGGGGTATTGGTTTGAGCTGTTGAAGTCATTTACCTTGAACTTACGGAGTGAAAAGCGACCGTTTTTGTTTGTTGTTCACTGGTTTTTGTTTATGAGACCACCATCACCGATCCTGCAGCAGTGCTTGTGGAGTTGTAAATTGGAGACCCCCCCCCACCCTCCCATCCTCTAAACCCCTCCCCCTTCCACCTTTCCTCACACGCTTTTCTAGGATTCACCCCCTAGCCCCCACCCCACCCCCACACCCCTCATGAGAAGAACTCCGATCAACCTTTGAACTTTCATCCATATGAATAGTGACAGTTGTAGACAGGTTCCAATTTTTTTTTTTTTTTTTCAGAGTTGTGCAAGTATGAGTGTTGTTCTTTTTTTTTTTTAAAAGTTTGGTCTTTAATTTAATTGTTTATTTGCTTATCATAATATGATGTATCAGTAGTTTTGCTGATTTCAGCATTGTATTGTATTGAATTACTCTTTTTGTCACAGCAGATTTCTCTGTATGAAATTTGGGCTGCTCTCCCCAGGGAGAGTGCATCGCTACACTGAGAGCGCCACCCATTTTCTTTTTTCTATATATTTTTTCCTGCTTGCCATTTTATTTGTTTTCCTGTCGAAATGGATTTTTCGACAAAAATTTGCCAGGAACAACCCTTTTGTTGCCATGGGGTTCTTTTACATGCACTAAGTGCATGCTGCACATGGGACCTTAGTCTATTGTCTCATCCAAATGGCTAGCATCAAGGCCACCACTCAAGGTCTAGTGGAGGGGTGTAAAATACTGGCGAGTGGGGTGTTGGAACCAGCTGCTGTCAGATTCTCTCGTTTCCTAGGTGGATGCGTTGTCACTAGACCAATGGTCCGCGTTGTGACACGTTTCAGCTTGCATGACCCTTCTTTAAAGCAGCAGTAGCACATGAAGAGATCAAAAAAGTGAACAGTTTCCATTTTCATTATGTGTAGTTTCTATTTTCACCATGGCAAAACAAAAAAAAAAAAAAAAAAAAAAAAAAAAAGAAAGCATTGTCAAACAGCTCTTTTAGGAAACAGGCATCCCCCTGTGTAGATGCTGGGGGTTCTTCCAGTATAAATAGCATCCCCCGCCTTCTGGAAATTCTGTGCTAGAAATGCCCTCTTTTCTATCAATGTCTTTGTTTCTGCCTTTTTGTCTTTCTTCACACACACAGACACACACACACAGACACACACACACACAGACACACACACACACACACACACACACACACACACACACACAGAGGCATGCTGTGTGTTTTGAGTGTGCATGCATAAGCAATTTCATGCTGAGCATGTCAGTTTGATTGATATTTTGGTGGGTGTTGTTAACTGAAGCAAACAGGGTACTGCATTCTAGTGTCATACAGTTTTGTTGTGTTCATTTTGTCTGTTCTCCACATTAGAATCATTATTTCAGTCAGGGTGGGGTTGGGGGTGTGGGGGTTAGAACATTAGCAAAACTGTTCATATCATACAGGTTATTTGCTGATATTATTTACATAAAGATTTTATCTTTCTACTTGCTCTCTCTCTCTCTCTGTTTCTCTCCCTCTCCCTCTTCCTCGCTCCCTCCCTCTCTCTCTCCCCCCTCTCTATCTCTGTATCTCTCCCCCCCCTCTCTCTCCCTCTATCTCTCTCTCTGCCCCCCCCCCTCTCTCTCTGTCTCTCTCTATATATATATATATCTCTATCTCTCTCTCTCTCTCCCTCTCTCCCTCTCTCTCTCCCTTTGTCACTCACACACACACACACACACACACACACACACACACACACACATCTTTTGGTGGCCAGTCTAAACATTTGATCTCATTTGATGCTGTGATGTGCACAGCAGGTGAATGGTTCCAGCCCTGTACTCTCAGTTTAAGGATCCCCAGTTCATTTCCAGTAATGGCACATGGAGGGTTGAGGAAGGAGGTTTTTTTTTTTTTTTTTTTGGTTTTTTCCAGATCTTAACCTCCCACGTCAGCATAATTATGTGCTGACTTGCTAGTGCCTTAGTCCCCTTAATCCTTTGAGCCCTGAGTTCCTGAGCAATTTTAACCCTTCTGCCTGAGCTCCTGAGCCCAAATTTGCAAATAATTGGTATTAAACCCCTTGAGCCCTGACCACCGCTTTACTGGTTGCAGAGAAAAATGACATGATGCCCGGCCACCGGTTGAGCGGTGCGTAAACACTTGAAGCGTGCAGTCTCAACCTGGCCCGTCAGGGCAGAAATCAGGGACAAAACGATGAGAAAACAACTGTACACAACGCAGTTGATATGCTTGATGATTTATCGGAAGTAGAGTATGACAATGATTACTCTGATAGTGAGGTGGAATTCGAATCGGATGATTTTGCTACAGATAGTGATGTTGAAAATGAATCTGAGCATGCAGAATCAGTTGATCAAAGGAGGTGTGTCAGGTTGAGACTGTGCATGCTTAATGGTAGAAATAGATCTTTTTTATCCAAAGCACATGCACAAAACACAGTGAGGGGGCGCGGCAATGTTGGTACTGTGTTCGCTGGCGTCGGAATATTACGGTTTTTCTGATTAGCTCCTCAATATAAGTCAGCCAATAGCAAAACACGACACAAGTGTTTACGCACCGCTCAACTGGTGGCCAGGCATTATGCCACCCCTCCCCACCACCGGTAAACCGGTGGTCAGGGCTCAAAGGGTTAATGTGTACACATGCAGAAGAATAGCATGCTGAAGATCTTGCAATCCATATCAGCGTGTGGTGAGTCAGGGAAAAAAAAAAAGAACATACCCAATACAGACAACCCCCAAAAACGGAATATGGCTGCCTTCATGGCAGGGTAAAAACGATTAGACACATTGAAGCCCAGGTGTAGAAACGAGTGAACATATGAATTGACACATACGAACACCAAAAGAGAGAAAAAAAAAAGAAAGAAAAAAAAAGAAATTCATTAAGTCAGGAGAAAATATTGTTAAAACATGCATTTGTAGGGGCTGTCTTTGGTGTTTTATTTCTATGCTCAAACAGCTGCATGTATATCTGAGGAACCAACATCAAGCATCGCTATTCATCTACATGGTTTATAGATGCATTTTGTTGTTGAACATGTAAATACTGAACATGTAAATACCCTTGTGTGACAATTTATGGAGAGTTCCCAGATTTTTTTTTTTTTTTTTTACTGGAGCTCAAGCAATGTATCTGTGAAACAGGGAAACTTTTTTTTTTTTTCCATTTTTGGGAACCTCAGCATATATGTGTAAGTGAAATTGAGAGAAAAAAAGAACTTAAGAGAGAATGATTATGTCTATATAGAAATGATGTGTTGATATTTGTATTGACGAGTGCAGTAGTTCAGTGTAGTTATTCCAGTATGCCAAGTGTGGACATTTTTTTTTTAAATCAATGCCAACAAGGACATGGTGAACCAGTCCTTGTCGGTTCACAAACTGTTGAGAGTGTGTAACTCATTGGGATGGTGAAGCACACACACACACACACACACACAATATCGATCTATCTATCTATATTGATATAGATTCTCTCTCTCTCTCTCTCTCTCTCTCTCTCTCTCTCTCTCTCTCTCTCTCTCTATATATATATATATATATACACACACATGTGCAAGCACACACACACACAGTATCAGTCTATCTATCTATATCGATATCAATCTCTCTCTCTCTCTTGATATATATATATATACACATGTGCAAGCACACACACACACACACACACACATGCATGTATGGTCACACACACACACATACTGCAGCAAATCTGTCTATGCAAATTATCCGTTATACAGTTTTTGTTGCACAATTTTGTCTTTTGCTCATGTGTATGTTGGTTTTGCCGTACAGTATGTGGAGAGTTACTGAAACCAGAAGGAGTGAACGACCATAATTATCTATGCAACTATCTGCACATAACGATATTTTGTTTCTTTGTTTCTTTGTGTTGGTACGAGAAAAATGAGAACAGCCAACACTATGTAAAAAGCAAACTTTCATGTGTGTGTTGTTTTTTTTTGTTTGTTTTTTTTTAATAAAAAAAGATTTTTCTCAAACATGGCATGTGTTGTACGTAATTATGTGTGTTTGCATTTTGCCATATTTGTGGAGTTTCCGAACTCGAGATTGATTTATGAAATATATTGTTCTTGTGTAAAGTGGTTATGAAATATATTGGTCTTCTCGTGTTAAGTGCAAGTGGAAGATTGTTTTGTGATGGTTGGAGAGAATAATTATAATGATAATCATACGATTGTTTTGTGATGGATGGAGAGAATGATTATAATGATAATCATACGATTGTTTTGTGATGGATGGAGAGAATGATTATAATGATAATCAGTGTGATTCTTTTTTTCTCTCGCTCAATAAATGTCATGGTCCTATTTTCTGTGAATTATTTTTAAAATGTGCAAGTGAGTATGAGAGGGAGCAGTATGGTTGCGCACTGCACCATAACAGTTTAGGATCTGAGGAGCAGCTTCCTTTGATCAGGAAACGTTCATGCTAAGCCCACGCAGTTGCTGCCAGCAGCGAACATTGTGCACGCATCGTTTTACGCTTTCCCTATCATGTGGATGTAGCCGAGTTGAAAATCAAGTGTGTAACAAGAGTTAGAAATTAAGTGTTAGCAGACTTAAATTTGTTATCAGTAGTAGTAGTAAAGAATTAACATGTTATTGGTTGCTTATAATCAAGTTTGTTTTAATCAGTGTAATGTAAGTAAAGGGAGTGAATTTCACACTGTTTGAAGAAATAGTTTTGAAGTAGTTTTGTTCCATTTTGTCATGATCTTTTGGAGTTATGTGTCATGTGAACTTTGACATTGTGAGTTCTGCTGCTCTGATTTTTTGGTGATGATATCTCCAGTCTGAAGTGGCCAGTTCTGCCATAGTGTCGTGGTGGATCAGTCATGTTGGTTTTACAGCCTTTGTCACTTTGAGAAAGGTTACAGTGGAGTGATGGCCTTGAGGTAATGCGGCGTCCGCCTAGGAAGCGAGAGAATTTGAGCACACTGGTTCGAATCACAGTACAGTTGCCAATATTTTCTCCCCCTCCACTAGACCTTGAGTGGTGGTCTGGACGCTAGTCATTCAGATGAGACAATAAACCAAGGTCCCGTTTGCAGCATGCACTTAGTGCATGTAAAAGAACCCATGGCAACAAAAGGATTGTCCGTGGCAAAATTCTGTAGAAAAATCCACTTTGATAGGAAAAACAAATAAAACTGCTGACAGGAAAAAATACCAAAAAAATGGGTGGCGCTCTTACGACTCGGTGTAGCAACGTGCTCTCCCTGGGGAGAGCAGCCCGAATTTCTCACAGAGAAATTTGTTGTGACGTAAAAGAAAAATACAGTACAATACAACAAAATACAATACAATACGATACAATACAATACAATACATTGCTTCGGGATGATTGCTTCAAGTTGAAACTTGTGCATATCAAATTTTTCCCCTGAAAAGAATAAACCACCTGAACCCTGTATTTCTGCATCTGCCCGTTGATGACCACATTTCCGTCTATAGAATCGAACTCACATCTCATCTTGCCATCATGGCGCTGCATGAACACCCCTCCCAGGCCCCCTGCCCCTCTCCCTCCCTCTCTCTCTCCGCCCCTTCCCATCCTCTGTCCCGTCACATAGGCCACACAGCGATCTCTGGCCAACTGTTTGATTTATCTCGTGTAGACTGATGAGATGGATGGTTGGTCCAAGGGACGGAATTCTTCAATGTTACTTGTGGCGTGAATCCTGATGATATTCATTTCTCCTGTCTGGAGAGCACCGTGTTGTTTTTAGCTGACTACTTCTTCTTCTTCTGCGTTCGTGGGCTGCAACTCCCACGTTCACTCATATGCACACGAGTGGGATTTTACGTGTATGACCGTTTTTACCCCGCCATGTAGGCAGCCATACTCCGCTTTTGGGGGTGTGCATGCTGGGTTTGTTCCTGTTTCCATAACCCACCGAACGCTGACATGGATTACAGGATCTTTATCGTGCGTATTTGATCTTCTGCTTGCGTATACACACGAAGGGGGTTCAGGCACTAGCAGGTCTGCACATATGTTGACCTGGGAAATCGTAAAAGTCTCCACCCTTAACCCACCAGGCGCTGTCACCGTGATTCGAACCCGGGACCCTCAGATTGAAAGTCCAACGCTTTAACCACTCGGCTATTGCGCCCGTCGTTTTTAGCTGACTAGGATCTGGATGTGTCTGTGTAGTTGTGTCGGGTTGACGGCAAGTGGCTGGGTGAAATGTGGACGTGGCCTTAGAACTGTGTGGCTTACAAAGCGTGATGAATGTACTGTAAATGTTCTGCTGTCTAGCAAACACCCACTCCCAAAACTGTGCAATGGATGAAACATTGTATATGTTCACCTCTCACTTTGGGGGGAAAAAAAAAGAAAAGAAAAATAAAATAGAAAATTATCATGAAATAATGTTTATGGTATTTAGGGTTGAATTGCTTTACAAAGCAGGGCAGATTTAGATCTTGAGACAAAGAACAGAGATGAGATCATGATGTCACTCCATGTTATAGTGTCTTTTTATTTGTATTTCTTTTTATCACAACAGATTTCTCTGTGAAATTCGGGCTGCTCTCCCCAGGGAGAGCGTGTCGCTACACTACAGCGCCACCCATTTTTTTTGTATTTTTTCCTGCATGCAGTTTTATTTGTTTTTCCTATCGATGTGGATTTTTCTACAGAATTTTGCCAGGAACAACCCTTTTGTTGCCGTGGGTTCTTTTACGTGCGCTAAGTGCATGCTGCACACGGGACCTCGGTTTATCATCTCATCTGAATGACTAGCGTCCAGACCACCACTCAAGGTCTAGTGGAGGGGGAGAAAATATCGGCGGCTGAACCGTGATTCGAACCAGCGCGCTCAGGCGGACGCGTTACCTGTAGGCCATCACTCTAGTTGCTAAGCTCTTTGTTTTAATCTGTTTGAAGAGAAGGGTACATAGTTTTCTGCCTGGACATTCAGTTATCCAAACCACTTTGTTTCAACCTGTTTGCAGAGAAGGGTAGGTAGTCCAAACCACTTTGTTTCAACCTGTTTGCAGAGAAGGGTAGTTATGTTCCTGGACATTCAGTTATCCAAACCACTTTGTTTCAACCTGTTTGCAGAGAAGGGTAGTTATGTTCCAGGACATTCAGTTATCCAAACCACTTTGTTTCAACCTGTTTGCAGAGAAGGGTAGGTAGTCCAAACCACTTTATTTCAACCTGTTTGCAGAGAAGGGTAGTTATGTTCCTGGACAATCAGTTATCCACACCACTTTGTTTCAACCTGTTTGCAGAGAACGCTAATTCTGTTCCTGGAGATTGCAGTTACCCAAGTCACAACCAGTCACCAGCATGTGGCGAAACAAATTGTATACAGTTGAATTGAAACTCTCAGCATTTTGCTTATTCTGGTGATATCGTGAGTCCAAGGAGAGACTTGCCATGCATGGTGTAAACACTCAGACAGTACTTTATGGTGGAACTAGGTCAGGGATTGGGCATCTGCGAATGGTAAAGTGCCCGGTAAACACCCAAGCCCTGTCCCAGAATCACGACGGGTGCAATAGCCGAGTGGTTAAAGCGTTGGACTGTCAATCTGAGGGTCCCGGGTTCGAATCACGGTGACGGCGCCTGGTGGATAAAGGGTGGAGATTTTTACGATCTCCCAGGTCAACATATGTGTAGACCTGCTAGTGCCTGAACCCTCTTCGTGTGTATACGCAAGCAGAAGATCAAATACGCACGATAAAGATCCTGTAATCCACGTCAGCGTTCGGTGGGTTATGGAAACAAGAACATACCCAGCATGCACACCCCCGAAAAGGGAGTATGGCTGCCTACATGGCGGGGTAAAAACGGTCATACACGTAAAAGCCCACTCATGTGCGTACGAGTGAACGCAGAAGAAGAAGAAGAAGTCCCAGAATCATGGTGAAAATTGTGCAGAGAGGGAATGGGAACTTACATGGTAGTTTACAGTGTTTGGAAAATAGCTGGCTACCGTAATGACTGCTTTTGGTTGCTGTGCACATGTCTGAAAATGCTGTTTGAAGAGAAGGGAGCTTACATGGTGGTTTACAGTGTTTGGAAAATAGCTGGCTACCATAATGGCTGCTGCTTTTGGTTGCTGTGCACATGTCTGAAAATGCTGTTTGAAGAGAAGGGAGCTAACATGGTGGTTGTTTTACAGTGTTTGGAAAATAGCTGGCTACCATAATGGCTGCTTTTGGTTGCTGTGCACATATCTGAAAATGCTTTCAGCTTGAAAGAGGCAAGTTTTACTTTCTGCTCTTAAATTTCGATATCTCCTTATAACTTGCTGATAAGTGGTTTTATTTCGTTTGTACGATTTTTAAAAAAATTTTATTTTTATTTTTTAAGTATCAGATATTTGAATTCAAACGATTTTTTTGTGTGGTCTTTTTGAAAGGTAAGTGATAAGAACAAGTCAGAAGCTGACATAGATGAGATGGCCATAAGGATGATGCATCACCATCAGCGCAGTACTGCTCATGAAGGTGATCGTTTTTGATGCTTTTTTTTTTTTTTTTTTTAACTCCTTGACTGCTGAACATTGATGAAATGAGATCGGAGTGGTACGAGTTAAAGTGCAGTTACTATTTTTGGGTGTGTACCTTTCATTGGCGTAATAGATCTTTACGGATGAAAGTGATGTAGTCCCAGCAGGAAGAAATTCAAACAAATGACCGACATCCTGACCTGTTATCTCAATCTTATCGCGAGTGAGGTAACAGCCCTTCACTGACGAGCATTTGTCAGCAGCAGTTAATGGGTTAATGGTGAAAAGCCAGCCAGGTGAAAGCAAATGAGTAAAGGTTCATGGTTTTTGGGTGTGTGTGGGGTTTTTTTTGTTGTTTTTTTTTTAATGAAGTGAACACGAGTGTTGCATGTAAATGCTGTTGTGTGTACACATACATGAAATGTATTGGCAATTTTCCATTTTCAAAGCCAATTTGTAATGATATTTTTTTTTGGCTTTCAGTTAAACACGACACAAATGTTGTTTGTGTTGAACTCTGTGTGTTGCAAAGCAAGGATTATTGAAGTTATTGAAGGTGATGATGTTTTGGTTTTTTTTAAATCGTCTTTCAACTTGTGATTTTGCTGTGTTGCTTTTGCTTGCCATTTTGATTGAAGCAAGATTTCACACCTCCCCGTCCCTACCCTCCACCCCCCCCCCCCCCCCCCCCCCCCCCCCCCCCCCCCCCCCCCCCCCCCCATCTTATTTCTCTCTTTTTAGTCATTTGATTCAGTTTATGTAGATTTGTAGCCCAGATAACTACAGATGCTCTCTAAGAGGTGGAAGCACATTACAAACATGATTATCTATGTCTCTTCCGAAATGATATTCTATTTGTGAGATGAATTTTCAGGTTAAGATGATGTTCGGATACACACGACAGTTGACGAAGAACATTTTGGTTCATTTGACCAGGACTCTCTTCGTTTAGTTGTCTGAACAACTAAGAGCAGCCACAAACAGCTAGAGGAGCTGAAGAAGAAGAGCTTAAAGTCTGATTAGAGTTGCTTTCTTTGTCTCTCTTTTTTTCTTTTTTAATAGCTTCAGTTTGTATGTGAGTGAACGTCAGTCAATACACAGTCCTCCACGTAGATTTTGTGAAACTGAGACAGACAAAACACGTTGCAGTCCTTTGTTTCTTTCTGTTTTCCCCCAAAATACCCTGTCACCATCATTCAGTCCTGGTGTTTGAATAAACAAAACTGATTAAAGTTTAGAGTAAAGTTTCTTCTGTGAGGAGACATCTTGATCAAGCTCTGGTTTACTTTGTGGTTGGAACTCGGCATGTCTTTTTGATCTGAGGACATGTTGGGTTTTTTTTTAAATTTATGTTTTTATTTATTTTTTGTTTACATATTTTCTGGACTAGTGTGTATCTTTCTAGTTAAACCGTATAAAATCCCTCACCTTGAGGAAATTCTGTGCTGTAAATATCCTGTTTTTATATCACTTGCTTTATTTGCTTCTTTCTTATTGCCTCTTATTTCCTGCTTTCCTTGATCTGTTCACCTGTATTTCATGTGTGTGTGTGTGCACGTGCACTTATATGTATACACATCAGTTTCGAACTAAACTCCTGCTATACTTGTGTTGAATTATGATTTTTCAGTATATGTTTGTACCTTTTTGCCTTCAGATATTTCTTGTGACCCTGATCCACTTGGTGATAAGGATATATTCCATTCTGTTTTTATTTATTTGAGAACTCACAACTTTTTTTTTTCTTTTGTTGGACTTGATGGTGTGCATGCTTTTATATGCTACAATTTAATTTTGCTGCATGGTTATATGTCATTGTTTTTCTAGGAGTGATTTTGATGCTGTGTGTGAGGAATGAGGTCAGTGGAATGACCCACAAACCAGAAGCTTATTTTGAGTTATTAATCTGTTGAGTGTGGCCGGAGATTAGAAAAGAGAGATAAACCACTTGCAGAAATTGCTGAAGCCAGGCAGCCTGCGCCGCGGCACGCATTCATTATTCATGAGCTGCCTTTGCCCCGCCCAAACGAAAGGAAAGCGTCAGTCGAACGCAGTCTCCTGAGTGATTTTATAATTTGGATTACACCTTTTTTCCCTTTTCTGTTTGCTTCATCCCACGCAGATGTCAAACTCAATTTTGTTGTGAATAACATTCCTAAATATTTATATGTATTGGTTACTTTTATTTCCCTATCACCACAGCACCATTTTTCACGAGTCGAAAGATGACCTCCATTGCGGAAAACTATAATATTGGTCTTAACGAGATTCACTGTTTGTTGTAGTCTGTCTGTTTCTTGCTTAAGGGCATTTAATTGATTTTGTAACCCTATGGGTGTGTCAGACAAGAGAACAACATCATCAGCAAATAGCATTAAGAGCAAATCTGTTGCGCCAGATATCATTTGTATTCCATGTCTCCCCTTCTTTGATAACTCCACTGCCAATTCACCGATGAAAAAGGAAAACAGCTGTGTGCTTGGCATACAACCTTGTTTAACCCCTCTTGGACACTGAAAAAAGTCTGAATAAATACCTTTGTCACGAACACATACAAGTACAGAATCGTAGATGCTTTTAACAGCCATGTAAAACTCCTGAGAGAGAGACAGAGACAGAGACTTAGAGAGAGAGATAGAGCACAATACAACGGTCTGCTCGGGCAACATGAAGCGTTCGTATTTGAATTATATATATGATTATGTACATATAGATAGATTTAGATTTACATACTGATAGATCTATATGAAATTATGTATGTATGTATTCATGTATGTATGTATAGACAGATGTTAGAAGAGAGACAGAGCTGAATATGTGTTTTATGTTTTGATATATATATATTTTTGTTGTTGTTGAAGAAATGGTGATGTAAACCAAAAGTGTGAAGAAAAAGTAGCGTTACGAAAACGCAGTTCAATAATTTATAACTGTCTCTCTCATGTGCAACATTGCGCTGGGGGGGGGGGGGGGGGGGGGGGGGGGCGGGAGTTGGTGGTGGGGGGAGCTGCTTTATTTTCTTTTTATATTATCTACATTCAAGCAGATGCAAACGTGCTAAAAACCAAAGCAAAAATGAATCGGTTTTCATTGTATACAGCGAATCTTACTACACGTGGGAAATTCCAGGCGTAACTTAACTTTCGCTTTACTGCAGCTGAACCGTCGAACCGACCAGTTTCCTTCAGGTGGGGAAGGAGAGGGTGATTTACCCCCACCCTTCCGCACTGCGTGTGCGCCCCAAAACGGCTTCAGCACTGTTATAGACAGTAAGAAGGGGCCTGCCGCGAGTGGTTTATCTCTCTTTTCTAATCTCCGGTGTGGCTGATGTAGTTGGGCCTAGTTTTATTCTTTTTCTTTCTTTCTTTCTTTCCTTTTTTGTTTGTTTGTTTTGTTTTCCGTGAATTTGTTTTGGTGAATTGTTTTCGTTCTGTGTGTGGATGCTAGAGACTCTTTGAGTATTGTGTCCCCACCTTTTGGAAATTCTGTGCCAGAAATTCCCTCTTTTTTCTGAAGTACTCTTTGTTTTTGGCTTTTCCATTTTCCTTCTGTCATCTCTTCCTCAAATGAATTTCTAAAAAAAAAATTCTGCCATGCTGGTCCTGATGATTCACCTGAAAGCTTTGAGGTGTTAACAAAATAGTAAAGAGTGGTAACTCTCTCCATTACACAAGGTACACAACTTCAAGTCAGTGATGCTTACGCTACCGATTCAGCTAGCACACAGGTAAATAAAAGGTACATTGGAACAAACCCAGACACTTCCTCAATAAAAGGAAGCGCCGGGCCTGTCCTTACACCAATCATTTAACATGTGCACACAGCAGCAAAGACAGAAGAAATGTGCAAACACAAATTAGTTTTAGGTGTTAGTTTTTGGGGGTGGGGATGTGGGGGGTTCTGGACTTGATAATGGGGAACTCTTTCTGTGTTGTATTCTCTTTTCGTGGCAAGGATATGCGCAGTGCTTGTTGGCAGTTTTCGGTTTTGTTATGCCTACAGAATACAGAATACTCTTATTATCTCAACAAGAGAAATTCATTTGTGGTTTAAACATCCAAACAACACAGGAGAATCACAGTCACTGAACGTGTGCACATGAAAAGACATAACATGCTGAGATGACAGCCTGGGGTCAACCATGCACACAATCAATAATCATAGTAGACAACAACAACATCAACAGAAACCTTAAAAATCAGAGTAAATCATACAGTCCATCATCTCAGCCATACACATGCATTAATGATCACAGTGGAGTGATGGCCTAGAGGTAACGCGTCTGCATAGGAAGCGAGAGAATCTGAGCGCGCTGGTTCGAATCACAGCTCAGCTGCCGATATTTTCTCCCCCTCCACTAGATCTTGAGTGGTGGTCTGGACGCTAGTCATTTGGATGAGACGATAAACGGAGGTCCTGAGTGCAGCATGCACTTAGCGCATGTAAAAGAACCCACGGCAACAAAAGGGTTGTTCCTGGCAAAATTCTGTAGAAAAATCCACTTCGATAGGGAAAAAAAACAATAACAAGCAACAAAAAACTACTGCACGCAGGAAAAGAAACAAAAAAAAAAAGGGTGGCACTGTAGTATAGCGACGTGCTCTCCCTGGGGAGAGCAGCCCGAATTTCACACAGAGAAATCTGTTGTGATAAAAATAAATACAAATACAAACAGTTAAGGGATAGGCGTAGAATAGCATACTAAAAGTAAACATAGGCATAATCATTATAACAATATGCAGTTTCGCAGTACTTTCAGTTAAGATATCATACTCCATTCACATACACTCTAGCATACATTTTCTAGTCACATATGTGATTATTGATTATTTTTGTTAAATAGTTGAATGGACGTTGGAATAAAGCTGCATTTGGTTCTGTTTGTTTTTTATTTTGGAACACAGAAACGTTCACCCGAAGCTTGATAATAATTTGTCAGCGTACAGCTGCTGTCGCTTGAAATGCATGTGGGTGTCTGTCTTGATTGTTAATATATGAAATTTTGTTTTGTATGTATGATCATGTTTATGTTCAGGTGTGTGGTTTTTTTTTGTGTGTGTGTTTTTTGTGTGTCTTTTTTTGTAATCATCGGCTGAAAAATTGATGGAATGGTCATTGTCAGAAGCAGCTCACAGTTTTATGTGCAAGAATGTGACAGTACTAGTGCCTCATTGTCTTTTCCAGGTTTTTTTTTTTTTTTTTTCTTGTTTGTTGTTTATTTTTCAGGTCCTATGGGGCCGATGATTACAGATTGTTTGGTTGTTGTTGTTGTTTGTTTTTTTTTATCCCTGATAATGGTCCTGTTTGGTGGCCGGGGTATGTTAGCAACGGAAGATGAATGATGACATTTTGTTGTTGTTGTTGTTGTTGCAACATGTTTTCAGCCCTGATAAGATCCTGTGCAGAGCAGGGCATCCAGGGCTCTGGTTGATTTGATTTGATTTGATTGTTTTCATTCTGTGTGTTGTCTGTACACTTCATGAGATTTGCTGTTTGATGTTCATTTTATTTGTGTATGTATGTGGTTTTTTGTTTGTTTGTGTGTGTGTGTGTGTGTGTGTTTGTTGGTGTGTGTGTGTGTGTGTGTGTGTTTGTGTCTATGCACTGTAAATTTCAGTGTAAGACAATATTTTTTCATCACGTTTTGTTCAGTTTGTGAAGCCTCATTTCCTGATAGTGGTTTTATTGAATGATGTATCTCAACAACCGATCTCAGCAGAATTTTTCTGGAACAGTGTTTCGGGGGATGAGAGGGGTGAGGGGGTGGGGTAGGGGGTAGTGTGAGTTTCAGATTCTTCTAGTCTACTTTGATACTCAGTGTTCAGAAACATGAGCAACACAGGTATTTACAGATTTCTGGCTAGCATGTGTGTGTGGAGGGGAGTGGGGGTGGGGGGTGGAGGGGGTTAGGGGACTGTGTGTCTACTTGTGGGATCCTGCACACTCACACACACAGCAGTTGTCTTCTCATCTGCTCTTCCATGGTTGGTTTATGTATACACGTATTAGGATGGACTGATTCATATAATCATCCAGTGTATTCATAGCATATTGTGATTTTGAACATAACGCATGCACACATACACGCATACTCTCTCCGCTGTCTCTGTCTCTGTCTTTCTCATGGCTCTGACACACCTTGGAAAGTAGGCAGACAAACCAACCATCTGCAGTGGAAACACACAAACTGTCAAGATTAACTGGAACATTCAAACTTTCAGACTTGTTTCCGTTTGACAGATGCCACACAGTGCTGCCATTGTTTCTCTCCTTGAAGAGGGAGGAGCAAGGTAGCTTTCTTGCTTTTTTTTCTTCTTCTTTTTTTCTTTCTTCCCCCATTCTATCACTCTTAAAGGTCAACATAAATTTCATATGCTTACAGTGACAACTGAGTGTGTACTGGTCATTGTCAACCTGACAAGCAATCCCGTTGATTAACATAATGTGGTGAGAAACTAAATGATGTATGAATTGCCATGGAAAAAAAAAATGTTTGTGTGAAAAAAAGAAATTGTATGAAATAAAATGTTTTAATTGTTAAGTCATTGAGTTTTGAGTGCACTTGATATATCATATGTATGGGTTGTTTTCGGTTTTTTCCCCCCCGCTGCAGACATATGTGGGGGAAAGTAAGCAATGAAGAAAGAATATAGTATCTCCCATCCCCCAACACTTCTACCACCACCACCCCCCCCACCCCAAAAAAAGAAACAGCAATAAAGATACAATGTAAAGTACTTCTACAGTACGCAAATTTGCGCAGAGACAATTCAGAGTAAATACACACCAGTCAATCACATACATGAACAGCTCTGATTCAGAAGGAAAGGAGTGGGTCGGGGGGTGGGGGTGGGGAGGGGCAGGGTTGTGGGGGTGGGGGCGCTATTTCGGAAAGAGGCTTTAAGACCAGACAGAGACAGAAAGGGCCACAAACAACAGCCCACAAAGCAAAACAAAAGCAAAAGTAAAAAAAACAAAACAAGAGAGGCAAGGCCTTCAAGACTCCCTTGCGACATGCACTTACTACAACAATTGAATCAAAACACACAAAAAATCAATTGCACCTCTGTTCTGTGTGAAAAACAATTTCTTACAGTCCATTCCCTGACAACCAGGCAGAAATGAATCCATTCCTTGACAACCAGAGGCAGAATCCATTCCTTGACAACCAGAGGCAGAATCCATTCCTTGACAACCAGAGGCATAATCCATTCCCCGACAACCTGAGACAGAATCCATTCTCTTGACAACCAGACAGAATCCATTCCTTGACAACCAGACAGAATCCATTCCCTGATGACGAGAGACAAAATCCATTCCTTGACAACCAGAGGCATAATCCATTCCTTGACAACCAGAGGCAGAATCCATTCCTTGACAACCAGACAGAATCCATTCCTTGACAACCAGACAGAATCCATTCCCTGACGACCAGAGACAGAATCCATTCCTTGACAACCAGAGGGATAATCCATTCCCTGACAACCAGACAGAATCCATTCCTTGACAGAGGCATAATCCATTCCCTGACAACCAGAGACACAATCCATTTTTTGACAACCAGAGACAGAATCCATTCCTTAACAACCACAGACAGAATCCATTCCTTGACAACCAGAGACAGGAAGGGAGGTAAGTCAGTGTCACGTTGTTCACTATGACATGATGTGAGCAAGACTTTGTCTTGAGGGCCACAGTGTTTTGAAACTGGACATTGTTGCTTATAGTCCAGGTGACAGCACAGGCTCATATGACTGCTTGAGTAAATTACAAAATTAAAATATGTAAAACATTTGGAAAAAAAAAAAGAGACCCCCCTCACCCCCCTGCAAACAACAACAACAACAACAAAAAAAAACAAAAAACAAAAAACCAACCATACTTCAAGACACAGATTAACAGATTTGGCATATTCTGGTTAATAAAACTGGATTGTGCTGCAGACTTAAGGTCTTCTGCTTAATTTATCATTTCCAGATTTAAAAAAAAAAAATCATGAAAGGTTAGAAAAATACTTAAAAAGCCACACACACAAAATATACAATAATGAAATAAATGGGCAGTGAGTGCCGATCCCTGTGTTAACAATATCACTTGTGTTCAGCACAAAAGAGCACAGATGAGTACATCATAGACTTTTTGAAAAGAGAGGACAAAAGGTGTCAAGGGTTGGTGGAAAAAAAACAACCCAAATACAACAAACAAACAAATAAACAAAAAAACAACAACAAAAAACAACAAAAAAAAACACACACACAAACACACACACACAAAAGAAAAAAGAAAGAAAGGAGAAAGGCAGAAGAAAAAGAAGAAAACAGTTGGGGAAAAAAAAAAAATATTGAGAGAGAGAGAGAGAGCAAAGAAAACAGGAAATTTCCAGCACAGAATTTCCAGAAGGCAAGGAAAGACACCCCCCCTTCCCCCCAGTATCCCATAGGGGCCCGCAATATTTTGCCAAGGACCAAAAACAAGTGTTCAAAAACGACAGATCTGAAAAACATGTAGGAACCCATGGACATTCTTACTAACATTAGAATTTGCAACTGCATTGACAATGTACTGGGATGAGGGAAGGAGGAGGTGATTTTTTTGTTTTCTTCACAGCAGAAATATTTGTGTATACAAGTTTGTAACAATTCTATACATGTACTACAGACCTATATCAATGGATGGATGGATTTAACATTTTTGTTTATTATCCAGCTGAGCGTACAGGGTCATATCAAGACTTCCCAACTAAATAAGAAAGAAACCAACCTTGTAAAACACAAAACTGTCACATCTATGGAACACGCTGAAGATTATACAGGAGACCTACTTTCTCTTGCGCGCAAGTCTCCAGTCAGTATCATAATTATGCCAGCTTGTGATCTTGACTTCAAAGCTCTGATTTTGAAATTCTTTGGTGATCATGCTGTACAGTTACCTGAGTTGACCATGTTTGTTTAAAATTGGATATAAGATATGGTTACTATCAAACTTTTCCTATTTTTTTCTGAATATTGACTTTGACCTCTCACCCTGCTTACTGTAAATAAATTAGAATCATAAATTAAGGGGATAAGTTTTATCGTCTTATTCATACCTACCACCCTGCCAACTTTGCTTTTTATGTCACTTGTGGTAGCCGAGATAAGCCAACGTTTAAGTTTACCACATACACACAGACAACCAAAACACCATGGTATTACATACACTCACTTTGTTATAAATACAAGAGTCAAGATATTGTAAAACAACACAGTTCATGGCATGAAAATGATTACCGTAAACGAACTGAATATCAGTTAACACAATGTCAGTATAGTTCACTCTGTCAACACAGTGTTATTTTAATAAACGTTACTCTGGAAAGCTGATCAGCTCAGAACTTAATATTTCAGGCGTTGTGTGTGTTCGAGCAAATCCATATACGCTACACCACATCTGCTGGACAGATGCTTAACAGTACAATAATCCAACGCACGTCAGGCCTTGAGTGCATGCACGTTTTTTTTTCATTTTTTTTTTCCATACATATTAGAGTGGTTTTCTTTTGCAGAATTTTGCCAGAGGGAAGCACCATTGTTTTTCAGTGCGCCAAGTGCGTGCTGCACACGGGGCATCGGTTTATCGTCTCATTCGAATGACTAGACACTCAGTTTGATTTTTCACGTCAAACTTGGGATAAAGGGCGAGAGCGGGATTCGAACGCAGACCCTCACGGGCACTGTAATGGCAGATAACCGTCTGCCGCCTGGCCCCTCAAACTCCTGCGAAGTGTCAAAGGTCAGTCAGAAAAGGGCTGAACGTAAACATACTGCTATGGGACTACCACCTATGTATGTGTGTTGTGACACAGACTAAATAAGAATTTTAGGTCCGTGTCACTTGCGCTGTGCACGCGCGTGTGTGTTGTCTGTTTTTCTCCACGGACTTGTATGGCATAAAACAAGCCGTGGTTTTATCCGTTTTCGCGGTTCGTAGGTTTTCAGCCGTCAAAGTCTCGTGTGAGACATCAGGATCCAAGGCCAATAACTCTACATTAAATGAGATAAACGTTGCTCCTTCCGGTTATGGCAGACGAACCCCACATGAGATGACAGCTTGTCTAGGCTCCGCTTTGGTATCTTGAATGGTAGCCTCAGTTTGACAATTTAGCTCTCAATTTTTCCTATACAACTCTTCACCCAAAATGACAGATTACGACGAAGAGCAGAGAAACGAGATAGAAGCTCTTGAATCTATCTACCCAGAGGAAATAGAAAGTAAGTTGATCAGATATGACGAAGATTTCACTGATAGTAAATTGGGGTGAACGGTTTAATGATTGACGAGATTTACGGTTTTACTCTTTTTCGGGATCTTGTTCCAGTTAGATCTTTATATTAAAAAGTTACAGTATTAACGTGCATAATGGTGATCATTATTTTCCTGATGTAGCACTGTCGATTGTGCAACAGCAGCACCGGCGTGGAGATAGAAATTAATAGCTATCAATAGTATCATATCAGTAAATAAATATTTTTTGTCATCTTTCACCAAAAAGTTATCCATTTTATTGTATATATTCTTGCTGCTTTTCATGCTGTTTCCAGCAGTGAAAGATGCATTGAAATGATCATTCTTTTTCAGGGCAGTGAGTTAATTACTAAATTAGTGATGTATGAAGACTGTGATTGGCACCATAACTGAGTGGTTAAAGCACTGGACTTTCAGTCTGGGAGTCCTGGTTTTGAAACAGGGCTGTGTCTGGTGGGTTAAAGGTGGACTTTTTAGTTGTTGTAACACCAGGTCAACATAGGTGCAGACATGCTACTTTGCTAGTGTGTGAACCTCTGACATGCATGAGAAACATCAAATACACATTATATCAAATTCAAAGATCCCATAATCCATGTCAGTGTTTGGTCGGATAGGGAAATACAAACATGCATTCCAAGCATGCATACACCCCAAAAAAATGGAGTATGTGTTGTAGCCCGCAAATGCTGAAGAAAGAAAAAAAGAACCACAACTGCAAAAGTCTGCAGTTTTCATAAACTGAAAATTAAGAAAGCTTTGTGGAGATTTTGCATCTTCGGTTCAGAGAGAGTGTAAACTGGCAGTCTGGAAGTGTCTCAAAAGCATTTCTAATATCTTTAGAATTTGTATTTGTACAGAAGATGGCAGTATTAACTAGTACGCAGGCAGTATAGAATATGGTTAGAAAAGTGACCATAGAAATTAGAACCAGAACCTACTCAAACTCAAAACTAGTAATTTACATCTTCTGGCTCTGAGCCTATCTCTTTCCTGCTCAAGTGGAAAACTATGAAAGCTGACAAAGCTGACAATTCCAACTCCGATTGTTATGAAGGATCAGTATATGTGTGATCATGCATACAAATATTACTGAGTAATCATGTTCACAGAGTGGAATGTCTTAAAATTAAAGCTCTCTTGATGGAGATAGTGGGGATGTAACTGGGGCAAGACACTCTCCACTGTAATCAATTCTAGCCCAGATACTTAATAGGTGGAACAGAAGTTGCCTCTTCTGCTTTTGTAATGGTCATAGTCGGACACAACTGACTATCATACTTAGTAATAGTATTGTATGCACACACCACACCTTTTTGAGTGAATGAAACCTCAAATAAATTTTGAACCGGAAACACTACTTTAACATACACCTTATCTTGTTGATTAATGCAAGTGGACATTATATTTTATGGAAAATAGAATAGCACAGTGTAAAAAGAAAAGAAAAGAAAAAAAAAACCACTTGAAATTTAATGAACCTACAGCATCTATGTTTTTAGATGCCATTAAGAAAAGGGAATGCTGGAGAGCTTGAGCTGATATTTTAATTAAAACTTTTGGTGATGGAAATAGAAATCCTTGCCAGCGGACAAGGTGATTTAGTTTGTCTGACATGAGTAGAGTTTTATCTTATGGGTGGCTTTTGAGAGATATGCATTCAGCAGTGGCACTGTCTGCAGTGACGGTCACTCATTATCTACTCCGTTACTCACAGTATGGCTGACTGCTCCATTTCAGTCCTGCAAGATAGTCCTCGCCATGTTTTCAATGTGAAAGTGGCATCACAAGACCTGGAGGACAATTATCAAGACAGTGACAATGAAGTGAAAGGTATTATTTTGATTTATCTTGTACTTTTTATTACTAAATATTAGAAATCCATGTTGGTGGACACGTTTTATGAATGAAAATAGTCAGTGAACAAACAATCCTTGCAAATTCTGCAGATTTTGACAATGCCAGTGTGTGTTTGCATGTGAACATGTGTGTGTCTTGTAAAGTAGTGTATAATGATATACGTGTGGAATGTAAGTAGTAATGTATTTTCAAAAGGTCCTGTTGGTGTTAATACTGTTTTAACTTTCTTTTTTCAGGTCATGGTATAATTAGATGTTCTTGGTTCTTTGACTTGTTCACATATAATGTATCACTGTGAAGTCTATTGTGCAGTGTGTACATATATGTATATGTGCCTAAGTCCCCTGAGTAGGTAAGCTGTTGTGTGTCTTTTACGTACAACAGTATGTAACAGTCTACAATTATGCATCGAAAGCAGTAAAAGATACAGTGAAGTCTGAAAGGAGATAGGCCAACAGAATGGAGATTTTTTTCCCTGAAATTAAAATGGTTGACAGCGTCGTGAAATCTCTGGCTCATTAGAATTTATTTATTTATTATTATTTTTATTTTATTTGATTTTTTTTAGAATTTTCTGTGCCATTGTAATTTTCTTCTTCCAGTGAGTGACAACATTTCATTAAAGACTGTAAGTACATCTGCCTTGGTATTTACAGATAATCATAATGGATTCAACAGCATGTAAAACATGCTTTCTTTGTTCTTAGATAATAATTAATAGATTGAAAAAAAAAACAACCCCAAAAGATCTAAAGTATGCTTTTATGTGTAAAGTCCTTTGCACTTTTCAACATGTGACAACTCCACATACTGGTGAATGTCTGTCAGTCTTTCACTGAAAGTTTCAAGAACAAAACATGACTTGTAAGGCTGGGAACAGCAACACTTTGTTGTCGACTTTTGCTACTTATTTGCATGCTATGTATTCACTGAACAGGCTGCACTTCTTCAGATATGCAGCTTTCGGTCTGTAGTTAAGTTTACCAGCCAATAACGCAGCGTGTTAAAACTAATAAAAGGAGAATATGTTTTTTCCTACTCTCTCTGTTTCAGTTTCAGTTCTCAAGGAGGCGTCACTGCATTTGGACAAATCCATATATATATACACTACACCACATCTAATAATAATAATAATGGTATTTATAGAGTGCTGAATCTTGTGCAGAGACAAATCAAAGCCTGACCAGCAGCATAACCCAATGCACTGAGTCAGGCCTTGAGTGCATGTTTATATATATATATATATATATATATATATATATATATATATATATATATATATATATATATATATATATATATATATATATATATATATATATATATATATATATATATATCTGTGTGTGTGTGTGTGTACCTGTCTGAGTGGATTTTTTCTACAGAATTTTGCCAGAGAACAACACTCTTGTTGCCATGGGTTCTTTTTCAGTGCGCCAAGTGCGTGCTGCACACGGGACCTCGGTTTATTGTCTCATTGGAATGACTGGACGTTCAGTTTGATTTTCCAGTCAAACTTGGGAGAAAGGGCGAAAGGGGGATTCAAACCCACACCCTCACAGACTCTCTATATTGGCAGCTGAGCATCTTAACTATTTTGCCACCTTCCTCCTTTTTTTTTTCTTTTTTTTTCCTCAAAGCCTCACTAAGCGCGTTGGGTTACGCTGCTGGTCAGGCATCTGCTTAGCAGATGTGGTGTTGTGTATATGGATTTGTTTGAACGCAGTGACATCTCCATGAGTGACTGAATTGAACTGAATCTCTCTCTCTTCTCTCTCTCTCTCTCCCTCCCTGTATGTATACATGTATGTATGTATATGGACGGATGAATGTATGGATGTGTATGTATGTATGTAAACATGTTTGTATGTAAGTTGTGTCTAGTAATGTACCCAGTGCAGTTTCTGCACACTTTAAGAAGTTGAACTGGTAAGTATTGTGAGGGATGTGCTGAATGCAGTTTGCCTGAAGGTGTGGGATGTGTTTCAGTGAGATGCACGGTGCAGTTCACCTACACTTCCACTTACCCTGATGAGCCCCCCCTCATGGAGCTGGCCTCTACAGACGGCTTGGAAGAGGACCAGATAGAAATGATTCTGGACTTCTTAAAGGAAGAGGTTAGTCTGCCTGGGCCGTTTCATGGTTGCCGCTTAAGTACATACATGAAAACTGTACAGAAAAAGGGCAAGGAGACGGCTTTATCAGAGTTTATTGTTATATACCCCTATGGTTTGAGGTGTGAGTTTTGATATGCCTTACACAGACTTTTCTGTTCCTTTTCACAGTGCAGTGCTGTTCACATTAGTTATGTCAGTCCATGCTCTTGTTGATGTATGGGAACTCATTTACTGATCCATGTATGTGTGGGGGTCTTTTGGTATTCAGATTTTGAGAGAACAGAGCTGGATCAGTGGGTTTGTTTAGTGGCCAAACTGAGTGGCGTAAATCATGCGTGCACACAGGAGTGCACATGCATGCACAGACACACACACACACACACACACACACACACACACACCACACACACACACACACACACACACACACACACACACATAAGCCAAGGTTACAGTTACATGATTATCTGATAGCCTGATAAGGAGGAAATATGAATGAAGACCAACAAGGGCAAGAGAGGGGGGAAGACAGAGTGAAATAGTACTTAAATATGTAAAGCGTTCTTGGATGTGTCAGTGGAATTTTATGCCATCTCTTTAAATGCTTCAAAGTCATGCATGCATACTTGTACGTAACAGTTCGTTGTCCTTAAATGAGTTAAATATTTTTATGTATGTTAATGGGATTTTATATGATCTTTTTGGATTGTATTATTCTTATTCTTATTATTCTTGTTTTTGTTATTGTAATTATTATACAATAGTCATAATAGTATTTTTATGACTATTATTATTGTTGTTGCTGTTTTTGTCATTACTATTGTTGGGTTGGTTGATTCATTGATTGATTAATTCAGTGGTTGTTTAGCCTTTTTTTTTTTTTTAATTCGTTGATTTGTTCAGTTATTTATTCATCCATTTATTCATCTGATGGGCGCAACAGCTGAGTGGTTAAAGCGTTGGACTTTCAGTCTGAGGGCTCCGGGTAAGAATCTCGGTAACGGTGCCTGGTGGGTAAAGTGTGGAGATTTTTCAGATCTCCCAGGTCAACACATGTGCAGACTTACTTGTGCCTGAGCCCCCTCTTCATGTGTATACACAAGCAGAAGATCAAATGCACACATTAAAGATCCTGTAATCCATGTCAGCGTTAGGAGGGTTATGGAAACAAGAACATACCTAGCATGCACACCCTCGAAAATGGAGTATGGCTGCCTTCATGGCAGGGTAAAAATGGTCATACACGTAAAAGCCCACTCCTGTACATATGAGTGAGTGTGGGAGTTGCAGCCCACGAACGAAGAAGGAAAAGAATTTATTCATTATGTATTCTGTATTGCTTTAATTGTTATCCTTTCTTGACTATGTAAAATATTCTGGAATATGTCAGTGAAATTTAATGTCATATTTTCAGTTGCTTAAAGTTTGAACGTGTGCATTCAGTTTAAGTGTACATCTTTTTTGTTTGTTTGTTTTTTGTTTTGTTTTTTTGTTTTGTATTGTGAGCTATACAACCACATAACAGTGGAATGATTAAAACGTTGGACTTTCAGCTTGAGGGCCCAGGGTTCGAATCCTGGTCACAGCACCTGGTGGGGGTAAAGGGTGGAGGTTTTTCCGATCTTCCAGGTCAACAGATGTGCAGACCTACTAGTGTCTGAACCCCCTTCGTGTGTGTGTGTATGCATGCAGAAGGTGAAATATGCATGTTAAAGATCCCGTTATCCATTATCAGCATTTGGTTGGTTTAGGAAAAAAAAAACCCTTACCTGGCACCCCCCCTTGCTCTCGGAAAACAGGTGTGACTGCCTACATGGCAGAGGTAAAAACGGTTATACTCGTAAAAGCCAACTCATGCATGCAAGTGAGCGTGTGAGTTGTAGCGCAGGAATGAAGAAGAAGAACACTGATGTATTGTATTGTATTGTATTGTATTACTCTTTTTTGTCACAACAGATTTCTCTGTGTGAGATTCGGGCTGCTCTCACCAGGGAGAGCGTACTGCTACACTGAAAGTGCCACTTGTTTATTAAAAAAAAAAAAAAAAAAAAAAAAAAATTCTGCCTGCAATTTTATTTGTTTTCCTATCGAAGTGGGGGATTTTTCTACAGAATTTTGCCAGGAACAACTCTTTTGCATGCTACACATGGGCCGATGGTTTATCGTCTCATCTGAATGACTATTGGCATGGGTAGATGATTTTTGTGCAGTAATAGCTGTCGTTTTTATTTCCTTCCCTTGGTCAGTTGGTGTTTTAGGCAGAGAGCAACGTGGGCATGGCCATGGTGTTCACCATCATGTGGGTGTTGCAGGCACAGAGCAACATGGCCATGGTGTTCACCATCATGTGGGTGTTGCAGGCACAGAGCAACGTGGGCATGGCCATGGTGTTCACCATCATGTGGGTGTTGCAGGCAGAGAGCAACGTGGCCATGGTGTTCACCATCATGTGGGTGTTGCAGGCAGAGAGCAACATGGCCATGGCGTTCACCATCATGTGGGTGTTGCAGGCACAGAGCAACGTGGGCATGGTGTTCACCATCATGTGGTTGTTGCAGGCAGAGAGCAACGTGGGCATGGCCATGGTGTTCACCATCATGTGGGTGTTGCAGGCAGAGAGCAACGTGGGCATGAGTGTTCACCATCATGTGTGTGTTGCAGGCACAGAGCAACGTGGGCATAGTGTTCACCATCATGTGGTTGTTGCAGGCAGAGAGCAACGTGGGCATGGCCATGGTGTTCACCATCATCTCAGCACTGCAGGAAAAGCTGACGGTGCTGGTGGAGGACAGCAAGCGACTGGCGGAGGAGAGGAAGGTGCAAAAAGCCAGGGAGGAGGAGGAAGCAGCTCAGGTGGGGGGTGCTGTTTTGTGCAGTCATTGTCTCTCTCTCTCTCTCTCTTCTCTGTGTCTCTCTGTCTGTCAGGTGTGGGGTGCTGTTTTGTGCAGAGAGACAGAGAGAGAGAGTGAACGTGGGAATTGCAGCCCACTAACGAAGAAGAAGATAAACAGTTTTTTTTATTTAACAATTATATCTGTTCACTTTAATATATATTTTTTTCCTTTTCTTATTAATGTTTTACACAAACCTTGGATGAGGCTCTGGAGTCCTGATCAGCGGGCTGGGTTTAAGCAGCGATCAGGCATCCACTTTCTCTTTTATATTCTTTTCTTTTTAAAGCAGAGATGGTGTCGTTTATATTGATAGTGATATAGTGATCAGTCCACTCTCTTTAACACCCCCTTGAAACCAAAAAACTGAGAAACAAAACTTTGTATAATAGTCAGTGTTGTTGAATAATAACAACTATTTTTGCTTGATAGCCTGTAGTGGTATACAAAACTTTGTTTATCTATGGTCAGTAAAATTTAAACAGCTGATGATTGTTGTCAGAAGTGTGTACAATTGCTTGTTGTGATCAGAAACGGTTTGATGGCACGCGAGTCACCATCGAGTCCTTCATGGCCTGGAAAACCAAGTTCGATGCTGAGAGGAAGGAGCGCAAACGACTGGAAAAGGACAACGATCAGTTGACCAAGAAACCCTCAGGTGAGGCACGCGACGTGTTTCGCTGTGTTCCTTCCCTGTTCTTCTGTTGAAGGAAAATGTCCACTCTTGCGTTATTCCCTTCTCTCTACCTGTGTTATTGATAAGTACGTTAATTCTTCAAGTGGGAAGAGAATGTTAAAGAGAATGTTTGTATGATCTGTACTGTTAAAGGGATGTTTAGTTCTGTGCATGTTTGACAAGACCTGTGTGGCCATAACTGGGATAGCACTGTTGTTCACATGTAGATGAGACTTGTCCCTTTTAGCAGGGAATAGTGCTGTTGTTCACATGTAGATGAGACTTGTCCCTTTTAGCAAGGAATAGTGCTGTTGTTCACATGTGGATGAGACTTGTCCCTTTTAGCAGGGAATAGCACTATTGTTCACATGTGGATGAGACTTGTCCCTTTTAGCAGGGAATAGCACTATTGTTCACATGTGGATGAGACTTGTCCCTTTTAGCAGGGAATAGCACTATTGTTCACATGTGGATGAGACTTGTCCTTTTAGCAGGGAATAGCACTATTGTTCACATGTGGATGAGACTTGTCCCTTTTAGCAGGGAATAGCACTATTGTTCACATGTGGATGAGACTTGTCCCTTTTAGCAGGGAATAGTCACTGTTGTTCACATGTGATGAGACTTGTCCCTTTTAGCAGGGAATAGCACTATTGTTCACATGTGGATGAGACTTGTCCCTTTTAGCAGGGAATAGTGCTGTTGTTCACATGTGGATGAGACTTGTCCCTTTTAGCAGGGAATAGCACTATTGTTCACATGTGGATGAGACTTGTCCCTTTTAGCAGGGAATAGTGCTGTTGTTCACATGTGGATGAGACTTGTCCCTTTTAGCTCCCCACGCTTTCACTTGATCGGACCTCATGAGTTACAAGTGTGAGCAGTGCATTGCTGCTGCTGCTGCTGAAGGATCTCTGGAGCAGGCTTGATTTAGGTTTTTAAAGGGTTTTTGTTTTGTTTTTTAAGAATTTGTTAAAAAAAAAAAAAAAAAAGAAAGAAAAGAAAAAGAAAAGGGACACGCCAGTTTTAAGTCCTAAAATGCATTTGAACTTGACCCAAGTTTGTAATTTGGCTTCTGTATTACTGTTAACAGAAAAATATGCATCGTTTCTGTCAGTGATAAAGCACAGCTGCGAAATATTCTACCCGATTGTGAATTTAAAATGATATAATGATTTATGAAAAAAAAACCCACTTCATTTTTCTAATCTCCCAGGTCAATAGATAAGCAAACCTGCTAGTGCCGGAAACTGTATTTGTGTGTATACGCATACAGATGATCAAATATGCACATTAAAGATCCCATAATCCATGTCCGCATTTTGCGGCTTTTGGAAACAAATATATCCGGCATGCAGCCGCCTGAAAACAGATTATGAGTGCCTATATGGCTGGGGGTAAAAACGGTTATACAGGTAAAATACCACTGGTGTGTACAAGTGAACGTGGGAGTCGCAGCATCTGAACTAAGAAGAAGAATTTTGTGATTGAAAGCCTGTATGAACCCTGTCAGAAGATAGTCTGTTTGCGCAAAGCACAGGAACACACCTTGTCATGTTTATTATTAGATTGACAGAAGTGCTGTGATGAAAAGAACAGAAAGGTAGGTCTAGTACCCCCCTGAGAGCCGTCAGCACCTGTTCTCATGGGACTCGGATGTGAGTGGGTCCTTTCAGCTGCTTCCAGCTGGGTTAAAGTGAGCAGATCATGTGAAGGGACAAAGTCTAACTTTTACTCCTTAACTCATATCGTTCTGTGTCATATGTTCTTCTGACACACTTGCGTAGACATAGTGACTGCTGAACGAGAGATCATGTCTCAAGTCTTTCAGTGCTAGTGTACTGGAACCAGTTTCTTGTTTAAACTTTACTTCCTTTAACCTTCACCTCACTTTATGGGCCTCTTTTTATTTCTTTTAACTCCCTTTAACTTTCACCATTCTTTCTGGGGCTCTTAGACTCTTTTTTGTTTTTGAAAACCATAAAAAATCCATCTTTGTCCAATTACCACTGCTTTTGCTCTACACTCTATTGGCTTTGATTGAACAGAGAGAGAGTGCCCTGCAGTTTGTTGGAATTGCAGTAAAAGATACTTGCTGGAGGAGTGTAGAGGAATATCATCACATCTGTCACTGAAATTGGTAGCCAGCAGGGTAATAGCTGGATGGTAGACATAAATCAAGGCATCGTCTGCGTGCATGTGTGTGTGTGTGTGTGTGTGTGTGTGTGTGTGTGTGTACAGTACCATTGACTAAACAATAATACAAGTATAAATCAAAAATAGATAAGAAGTGAAAGTGTAGTTAGCACAAGGAGCTGGTGGACTGGTTTCTGATATCCACGGTACTTATACATCAGATCTTGATGTGCTGTGTGGTACGCATCAGGCTGAAGGTGGCAGATTGGTTAAGACACTTATCTGTGAATACAGTGTTTGGACGGTCTGGGTTTGAATCCTGGTCTCACCCCTTCTCCCAAGTCCTTTGATTGAGACAGTAAAGGTAGGTCCCATGGCAACATAAGTGTTGTCCTCTGACAAAATTACCCCTTCTCCCAAGTGTCAAGTCCTTTGAATGAGACAGTAAAGGTAGGTCCCATGGCAACATAAGTGTTGTCCTCTGACAAAATTACCCCTTCTCCCAAGTGTCAAGTCCTTTGAATGAGACAGTAAAGGTAGGTCCCATGGCAACATAAGTGTTGTCCTCTGACAAAATTACCCCTTCTCCCAAGTGTCAAGTCCTTTGAATGAGACAGTAAAGGTAGGTCCCATGGCAATATAAGTGTTGTCCTCTGACAAAATTACCCCTTCTCCCAAGTGTCAAGTCCTTTGAATGAGACAGTAAAGGTAGGTCCCATGGCAACATAAGTGTTGTCCTCTGACAAAATTACCCCTTCTCCCAAGTGTCAAGTCCTTTGAATGAGACAGTAAAGGTAAGTCCAATGGCAACATAAGTGTTGTCCTCTGACAGAATTCTGCTGAAGAAATCCTCTTTGATAGGTACACAAATATATATATGCATGCACTCAGTGCCTAAGATGTGAAGTAGCGAGTATGGATTTGTCTGTATGAAGTTATGACTCCTTGAGAAGCTGAAACCCTATACCAGTGGTTAGCTGGAGAGTTTCAGTTAATCATCAGCAGCTTGTACCTGCGCAAATTGCCACCGAAGGTGTTTGTAGAAATTGAAACGAAAAGAATCGTATCTTCAGCATTAATGTTCCAGCAGAGTTTTAGCATTTCAAAGAAACTGATATTTAAATTTGGCCAAACAGAGCAAACCATAGGCCTAGTTTGCATCAGTTTGACATGGTAAGTATATGTAAACACCAAACATGGAGTATAATACAAACTCCTCCTTTTTCCGACATTGTTTCAGGCAAGGAACTATTCATGACGGATGCCACGCTGAATGATTCAGACATCAGCTTTCTGCAAGCGGGTAAGTATAATGTCGACAGCATCTTGCAGATGCATTCGTGCTGAATGTGTGCAAGTGCTTGTGGGAGAGTGAGAGTGCACGTGTTTTAACAATGTGTTTATTTTGAACATGACATGGATAGAGATAAACAGGAGTGCGTGTGTGTGTGTGTTTGTCCAAGTGTAAGGTTTCTCCACTGTTGGTTAGTACCATCCACTTACACACCCCTTTGAATGTGCTTCTCTTCACTTTCCTTTTGCGCATCTTTCGCTTCGACAGCTGTCATGTCTCTTGTGTTCCAACTTGCGCAGTGGCAAGGTAGACGAGCATTTTGGAATCTTGACCCCACTGATGTTGACTGAACATTTAAGAAGTTCCAACCTTTTATTGTTTGGGATAATATAGAATCAAAGTATCTTTTTCTAGCTTAACATGCATGCCATGTAAATAATAAACAGAAATTTTACTTTTGATTGTGTGTGTGTGTTTCTCTCTCTATGTATATGCAATTTTTTCCATCAAAACACAATTTTGGGTGAGAAAGGGGGGGGGGGGGATCCTGTTATCATTGATTGAAAAGAATTGTGCCTTCGGAACTAACATCTTCATTAACAACAGAACCAATCTCTTGATACAGAAATAGAAAGAAAAAAGAAAAAAAAAAAAAAAAATTGACGTGTTGACGATTGTGCAGAGGGCGACAATGTGGAGGTGGATGAGTCATTGTTTGAAGACATGGATGACCTGGATCTGGATGAAGACCTGGATGACGAGGATGATGAAGATGATCCGGACTATGTACCTTGAGCTCTCGTATTGACTGTGAAACTGCTGTGTCTTTTCTTTTCTCTCGCTGCCAACAATTGTAATGTTTGTCTGCATTGGCATCCAGATATGTTGTAAATAAAAATTACCATTTTGATGTGCTTTAGTGGGTTTTTTTTTGGTGTGTGTGTGTGTGTGTGTGTGTGTGTTGTGGATGGTTTGTTCTGTTGTGATTAACAAAGGAAGAAAAGAAGAGGAGGATTCATTTGCACAGTATGCAGTTTTCATTTCAAAGAACACATTGTACAACACACACACACACACACACACACCATCCACAAACATCCACACACACACACAAACACACACTGTATACATCATAAGAACTGTAGACCTGCTTTTGCCTACAATTTCTCCATTCTACTGAAAAAACAACAACTAAGCAAATGATATGGAACTTATTCTAATATTTTGATGATTGCTGGATGAAATCTTACGCTTTACTTTTTTTGTATATTATTATTAATAACACATGCAGAACATCAAATATGCATATTCAAATTTAAAGGTCAGGTAAACAGATTATGGTCTTTGTCAGGTTAAGCCCTGAATAAACAAGCTCGGTGTGCATCTCCTACACACAAGCACAGAGGTATTATCCACACAGATTTATCACAGTTCAGTATGTGTCCACCACAACACACTGACTGCAGCCAAAGCAAGAGGTGCCATGGCCAAATCAGATGGTGGACTTCTGATTCAGTGTTCACCAGTGATCAGGGTTTGAGGCCCTCTTTCAGCATGGTGTTGTGTCCTTGGGGAAAGGCACTCTACTCCAACATTTTTCTCACTCCACCTAGGTGTATTGGGTACCTGACCTTCGTTGGGAAAGGTTATACTTTGGCCCCGCCTTCCTTTGCCAAGTCCTAGACAGAATGGACATTAAATCACTGCCCTGTTGGCCATAAAAGGCTATGTGATCATTAACCTTTCTTGTTTTTTTAAAAGCAAGAGATCATCATTTCATCCCAGAAGTACTCGCTCACTTTTGCCATCTCAGTTTGCTCAAATCAAATTAATAGCATATTGCTCACAACCCAGACGACTGCCAATACAGGCTTCAATACGTGATAAAGATAACTGATTTGTATAGATTTATATTTTTATGTTCACACACATGCATACTTTCACTTTTAGAGATGAGAGGCCAGTCTGGACTTGATTCTGCTGGAGGATCGCGAGAGTTTCTTTGCTTCAGTGTCAGTCAGCGTCATGTTTGGTGGTTATTTTATCCCTTTTTTTATCATGAATTTCGTGCAGCATGGTTAATAGTAAAACGAAAACACACCCGATTAGCATCACGTTTTGGACACTGAACCCAAAATGTGTGTGGGTTTTCTTTTCCTTCACCTGCGATGCGAATCCTTGTGTACGCTTTTTCGACTGCTATGTGCCTTTTCTTAACTCTGAAAATGTCAAAAGACGCTGCCTAATTGATTCCGAAAATATCTTCGCGAAAATGAACGGCACACGTTTTGTCAGGGCCTAGTTAAGTTACAGCATGATCCATAACTAATCACTTACAAACATTGGCATTCTTCTTCTTCTTCCGTTAATGTTCAGCGGTCATAACTTTGACCATTACTAACATTTTGGGTAGGGGGGGGGGGGGGGGGCATGCAGGGTATGTTCTTGTTTCCATAACCCACAGAACGCTGACATGAATTACAGGATCTTTAACGTGCGTATTTGATCTTCTGCTTGCGTATACACACGAAGGGGGTTCAGGCACTGGCAGGTCTGCACATATGTTGACCTGGGAGATCGTAAAAATCTTACCCTTTACTCACCAGGCGCCGTCACCGTGATTCGAACACGGGACCCTCAGATTGAAAGTCCAACGCTTTAACCATTCAGCTATTGCGCCCGTTCATTCCAAACCAACAACACGCAGATTTCTTCAAAGTGGAACCGTCTCTCTGTGGCCCTTCCAAACCACAGAAGAGTGGCCCTTCCAAACCACAGAAGAGTGTACAACATGCTAGACGTTACCTTCATGGCCTGGAAGAATTTTTTTTTCAAGCAACTGGTCTGCGGAAACCCCCCAATATGTGGCAAAATAATCAACGTGTTTATTGTGGCCGGCTACACAACAGAAGAAGAAGAAGAAGAGGTCTTTCCCCACCTACTTTTTGCGGTAAACCTGTTGTGGCAGCCGAGTAAGCTTATGTGTGTGTGTGCCTGCGTACGTGTGTGTGCCAAGTTACACATGCTGATGTAGCGTAGCACATAGTTATGGATGAGTGCGCGCGCTTTGATACCTCTTTGAAACTGAAACTAGCATGGCTTATTACACTCTTTAGCGCAAAAGAGCTACGTCCAAGGGAGTTAGATAGGTAAAAGAAACGAAAGTTAGACAAATTAATAAATTGCAGATGTTCGATCAGGAGGCTTATCCTTACACATTGTTATTTTCATGCACTTTTGAAGAGACTGGAACAGCCAAAAAGTGGTCACTTTTTGAACGATATCAGCATTTGCCTCGGTCTGGACTGGAGGCCGAGGGAATTCCCCCGGGTGCATCATGAAGAAGAAGGCACTGGCCTAACTTATTCGTGGTGCATGCAAAAGTTGAGGTGAGATTAAGCATTATAAACTTGTGTGAGGTGAGGTGACTGATTTGAACCTTGGTAATCTATTTTAGTATCCTAGCAAACTTTTTCATATTCATGACTGATTTCCATCTTTATTTTTTCATTAACTCCAAGTCCAAATACCATCATTCAGTGATCGAGCAATGGCTGACTTGTTCAGTTGTGGGTTGTATTTTATTAGATATTATATTTATATATGTATTTAATCTTATGATTGCGACTGAATGCCAATATCGTGCAGTTCAAATGAAATCTAGAGAAGATTCACAGATCAATGAACTGATTGAACGTAAACGTGCACATAATTTATGTAATTTGGTTCAATAAAAACACTGACGTTTTTACGGTTTTATAATTAAAGTTTTTATTTTTTAATAATTGAAAAAAAAGAAAAGGAAATATGAATCAGAAATCTTTATGCTGTGGGTCAATACCCATCGTTTTTAAAACTAACTCTTGATTAGAAAGACGAAATACACGCTACATGCCTTCCTTACATGACTGTTTACAAACTGCACGTAGTAAATAAACTACCTCACAAAAAGTCACATAAGTGTTACGTCATGTTGCGCAATCGCTTGCAATCGAGTACAATTTCAAAGGAGGTGAAAATCGGAGCATAAAGTAAGTAATTTTCATGAAATGTGCCGCTTAGAACCAAATTATTGAAAAGCTTCTCGTTAAGTACTATATATAAATGCATCAGGCAGCCTCGAAAAGGAACAATTTAACGTTAGCATGAGAAATTGATTTGTTAGCACAGTCACAGTTACTAGTTCAAGTTGTCCAGAAGAAATACTGCAGATGAAGAATGAAATGAAGAAGCCAAAAAGAATGTTATTTGGTACCCAACCCAGATTTCAGTTGCTATTAAGTATCAGTCTATTCACAGTTTTACTATATATGTAGACAGACAGACATTAGGTGTGAACAGTAAAATTCTATATAAAAAAAAGAAGAAGAAAAAAAAAGAACCCCCCCCCCCCACCCCCCCCCCATATATATATATATATATATATATATTCAAGTTCTATGAAATTTATATTGACTCAAGCTGTATGAAATTTTATTCTCGCTACTCAATGGTACTCAAGGGTACTAACAAGTATATAGGGGCTAATTAATTGGACCTCCTTTTCCCCCCCCCCCCCCCAATGTTTTTGTAAGTCCTTTGGTGGTTTGCTATGTATATAGGCTAACATCAGACACATGTTCTTGTAAATTATAGATTATCTTTTGTCAGTGTAAAAAGCAAAATAAAAACAAAAAACACCAGTAGAACATTAACCAAACATTCCTCTTTGTTGTTGTTGTACAGTGGCTTGGGATTGGTGAAGAGACAGGCTCAACAGATTACACATGATTTTGTTGCAAGATGTTGACAAGTCACCATATGACTGAAACAAAGACCTTAGAGCACACACACACACACACACACACACACACACACACACACACACACACACACACACACACACACACAGAGACATATATGTATGTATGTATGCATGTATATATATATATATATATATATATATATATATGTACAATTTACACTTAATGTGTTGTATAAATTATATATATATATATATATATATATATATATATATATATATATATATATATATATAATTTATACAACACATTAAGTGTAAATTGTATGCATAATGCACACACACTGAAATACACACACACATTCGCACATATTCACAGACACTCAAATACATACACATACGCATGCATGCATGCACACACACACACACACACACACACACACACACACACACACACACACACACACACACACACACACACACATAGTGGCAGAGAGAACACAAAATACAATGCACATGATTATTGCGTATCTGTCCAATACTGGGCGTTGTGGAAAGTTGAGCAACGCTCTGCTGACTATGATGAAGAAAAAATGACCATTGTATATTTGCAGATCCATCTCTGTGAAGGATATATACAGTCTTCTGAGAGATTTTTATTTTCATTTTTCCCAGCCAGTCTGCCAGGTAAATATCTTTCCACAGGAATGGCTGAGAAAGGGAAGGGAAAGTGGGGGGAGGGGCAGGGGAGACCAGTCAGTCAGTCTGCCAGGTAAGTATCTTTCCACAGGAATGGGTGAGAAAGGGAAGGGAAAGTGGGGGGAGGGGCAGGGGAGACCAGTCAGTCAGTGTGCCAGGTAAGTATCTTTCCACAGGAATGGGTGAGAAAGGGAAGGGAAAGTGGGGGGAGGGGCAGGGGAGACCAGTCAGTCAGTCTGCCAGGTAAGTATCTTTCCACAGGAATGGCTGAGAAAGGGAAGGGAAAGTGGGGGGAGGGGCAGGGGAGACCAGTCAGTCTGCCAGGTAAATATCTTTCCACAGGAATGGGTGAGAAAGGGTAGGGAAAGTGGGGGGAGGGGCAGGGGAGACCAGTCAGTCTGCCAGGTAAATATCTTTCCACAGGAATGGGTGAGAAAGGGAAGGGAAAGTTGGGGGAGTGGCAGGGGAGACCAGTCAGCCTGCCAGGTAAATTTATCTTTTTACTCTGTGTGTGTGTGTGTGTGTGTGTGTGATTGACAGGCACACACATGTTCACGATTGTGCTCACATATGCTATCTCTCTCTCTCTCCCTCCCTCTCATTGCAAAATGCAATGCACATCATCAGTGTCTGGCCACCAGCACCAGGCTGAGTGAAGAGTAATGCTGTGCTGTGCTTACTTAGATATTTATTATCATTATTGTTTTTCTGTTTTATTTATTCATTCATTTCTTCTTCTTACTTCTTCTTGTTTTGTTTTTTTCTTCACTTTTTTCGCATTTTATTTTATTTCATTTTCTATGTGCTTTTTTGTTGTTGCTATCTGTTTATTCATTTATTCATCAGTTTAATGATTTATACATTTATTTGTTTATGCACTTTTTTTTCTTCTTTTTCTTTTTTCCTCAAGGCCTGACTAAGTGTGTTGAGTTATACAGCTGGCCAGGCATCTGCTTAACAGAATGATGTAAGGGGCTTTGAGCAGCATTAGTACTGGATATATTGCGTCATAGAAAAGTTATGAATTATTATTATTATTGGTAGATGTGGCATAGCGTATATGGATTTGTCGGAATGTAGTGATGGCTTCTTGAGTTACTGAACTGAACTGAACTGAACTGTGCTGTTGAATGATGACAGAAAGACCTGATCATTGTGTGCCCACTGTGCAGATCCATCTTTCTATGGTTTGGAGAAACGTGGTGGAAACGGCCGATCCTTTTCATACTGTGTCCGTGTCTGTCATCCAGGTAAGCAGATTTGTTTTTTGTTGGATTATATTATTAATAATAGTTAAAAATAAATGAGATGGGAAATTTAAAAAAAAAAAAAAAAAAGGCTTAAACGGCACAAACTCCCAATATGATGGACTCAAAGCTCCTCACATAAAACGATACATGTGTATAATAGTGTAATACACCACACAACAATAGTAATAATAATGGCATTGATATAGCGCTGAATCTTGTGCAGAGACAAATCAAAGCGCTTTCGCACCAGTCATTCACACGCATGCATAACACTAAAACTGGAGAAACTGAAGTTGAGGAAGAGGCAGGCAAGGGAGGCTATTTTGGGAAGAGGTGGGTTTTAAGGCCAGACTTGAAAGAGCTGAGTGTGGAGACTTGACAAAGCGAAAGAGGAAATTCATTCCAGTCGCAAGGTCCAGAGACAGAGAAAGAATGGCGGCCAACAGTTGAGTGTGTGAATCCGGATATGCGTAAACAGAGTGGATCCAAAGCCGATCATAGTGAGCGAAATGGAGTGTAGAGGTGAAGGCAGCCACAGAGATAGGAAGGGGCAGTTTTGTGAATGCATCTATAACATAGTGCTGATCATGTACTTTATTCGGTGTGAGACAACAGCACATGAAGACTCCCCCCCCCCCCGGTGGCATGGTGATTTGCGGGCCTGCAGCTTCACTTAGGTTGCTACAGGGCCTTGGGCCTGAAGGCCGGAGTGCAGCTCAGCATGCAGCTGCACCTTAACCGTTAGGGCCAAAATTCTTTTCCCCTCCTTTCCTCTCTCTCCCTCTCCACGCTGTGCACCTCCCCACATGTCAATAATAGCTGTACTGACGGCTGATGGACATTGCAGGAAGAAGAGAAGAAGGGATAAGAATGCAGAAATGAATAATCACAAAAAAAGCACAAAATATGCCCTGCACATATCCCACCCCCCGCCACACACACACACGCACATGCATATGCATGCACACACACAGTAAACACCCACCCACAAGCACACACACTACGTGAAAACTTCGTGCGGGGTGGGGGTGGCGGTGGGGCACACAAAAGGAGTGTAGAGGGTGGGAGGAGACAGACAAATGACTGTTCTTTGTCACCTCCACATACCATTTTGAAAAAGTACGTTATAGTTCCATTTCAAAAGAGGACAGAATTTATAGTGACAGAGTTCCAGGGGAAGAGAATACTGAAAAGCCCTTTTTACCAAATCAAGAGCTGGTTGGGGGAAAGGGGGTAGGAGGATGGTTGGGGATTGGAGGGGGGAGAGAGAGGTGAACAGAGATGAAGGTGGGGAGTGTGGGAATCCTCTTCCTCTTCTTCTGTGTTCGTGGGCTGCAACTCCCACGTTCCCTCGTATGTACACGAGTGGGCTTTTATGTGTATGACCCGTTTGTTTTTACCCTGCCATGTGGGCAGCCATACTCTGCTTTTGGGGGTGTGCATGCTGGGTATGTTCTTGTTTCCATAACCCACCGAATGCTGACATGGATTACAGGATCTTTAACATGAGTATTTGATATTCTGCTGGCAGTATACACATGAAGGGGGTTCAGGCACTAGCAGGTCTGCACATAATTTTTTATGTTGACCTGGGAGATCAGAAAAATCTCCACCCTTTACCCAACAGGCGCTGTCACCACCAAGATTCGAACTCAGGGCCCTCAAATTAAAACTCCCAGGCTTTAACCTCTCGGTTATTGTGTGGGTATAATCATCAAACACTTGTGAAACTGTCGGTTCCATTGTCAGGGAATCAACTTGTGCTCCACATGAACACCCATGCACTAATGTGATTTGCATGGAAAATCAGCACACATACACACACACACACACACACACACACACACACAGACACACGGATTGTGGACCTGAGAGGGTGAGGAATAAGATGGGACATTGCTTTGAGATTGGGGCATCAGTCAGGATAATGTTTGAAGGTATCATTACGCTTTTCTTGGAAACAGTCCCTCCCCATCCCCCCCCCTCCCCCCCCCCCCAAACCCCCTATTTTTTTCAGGGAATGATGTCACACTCCAGAGATTACTCAAAAGTGCCAGGGAGATTGTCATCCATTTTCAATGTCAGAACTACAAAAAATCCTTTGCTGCCTTAGAAAAAAAGAAAAAAGACATTATGTTGTTTTAGTTTGGATTTTTGGTCACAGTGGCATTGACAACATGGTTATTGACTGACTTGCCAAGAATTTCGTAGCCAAAACATTTTTGATGCATCCGTAAAATTTAGTTTCAAAGGCTTAAAGAAATTTGATCTTTTTGTACCTTGAGGACAAAATAACAATACATAATGGCGAATCGTAACTTCAGTCCAGCAGCATAAAAGGAAACAAGCATGTGTTATAGTGTGTCAAACACTAACAAATATCAATGTAAAATGTGCCAATGATAAATTGAAATATAAGAAAGATATGATAACAGAATGATACTCAGAGCTTAGACCCATAATAAAGATGAATATAATAATAAAACAACAACAACAACAACAAAACCCAAACAAAAACAACAACCCCAACTCAGATCTTAAATCTATAATAAATCATAAGAAAAATAGAATGATAATGTATTAATACTCAGATCTTAAACCCATTGTTGAATTGTAAACATGTGTGATGGTGTGGCAAGGTGGTTTGTTATTTATCTCCCTTTACAGGGAGCTTCTTTGTTATCATTCAGTAGAATTATATTTCTTAGCTAAAAGTATAACGATATCGTTAGACCAGAAATATAATCGTATTGAATTCCAATAACATAAAAACTATAATTCCATTTATTAGGAAATGTTTATAATTTAACAAATTGATGAGAAAGAATAAGGCTGCCTGTGAAGGGAGGTAAATAATTTGTGACCAATTTACCTTTAACTTCTAACCTTCAGTGAGTCACAAAAGTAGTCTGCTAAGCTGGCTGTATGAAGATTGTAGCCAAGTGGGTTACATATGTGGAAGACTCACGTGAACTGACAGCACAGTCTGTCAGGTCTGCACAAACCTAACATATTCTCATCCATCTGGTGTGGGAAGTATCACTGTTCTCAGCAGGTTGCATGCAGGTCGGTCTTTTCTCTACTCATTTTTAATGCCTGGTATGTGCTGAAACACTACTGTGTGAGGGGCCTCTCGCTATTAAACATATGCTAATCACTGGGCATAAAATTCATCTTTGCCATTTGTGTGTCTGCTGAGGATGGGGTTCTGTTCTGTGTGTGTGTGCACGTGTTGTGTCAAAATGGTTTTTTGATCTTACTTTTGTAATAAAAAACACACACACCCAAAACAACAACAACAAAAAAACAGTGACTGTTTATTGACTTCTAATATTATTAGGCACACACCCTTTCATCATACTGGTTTCATGAGACCCTTTCCATTGAACTATGGTCTGACACTATATTTTCAGTTCATTAACAAAGACTTTAAGATTTTTTTTAAAATTTCAATTTACATTAACTAAGCAAAGCAGGGTCTGGAATATATTATGCCCTTTTTTTTTTTTTTTTTTTTTTTTTTTTACTTTGTATTTTGATCAAGACTAGATTTTGATTCTTTGTCAATATTTTTACTTGTGACAGAATCTTCCTTCCAAGATTGGGCCCATTGCGGCCAGCTGGTCTACAAAAAAAAACACAGATTGAATGGGACATAAATAGCGTGGTTATCTTCAAAATGCTGTGTTTGTCCTCCAGTCAGAAATGATTTTCTTTGTGTTTTTTACAGGCCAATGGACATGGAAGGTTCATCAAATGGCCACAGTTCCCAAAACAAGCAGTCTTTTAGCTTTGTGGGTCAATTGATTTTGAAAGAGATAAAAGCATTGTCAACCCAAGTGGAAGAGCTAGATAGAAAGCAAGGGGAATTCCAAGCCTCGACTTTGAAAGAGATAAAAGCATTGTCAACCCAAATGGAAGAGCTAGATAGAAAGCAAGGGGAATTCCAAGCCTCGATTTTGAAAGAGATAAAAGCATTGTCAACCCAAGTGGAAGAGCGAGATAGAAAGCAAGGGGAATTCCAAGCCTCGATTTTGAAAGAGATAAAAGCATTGTCAACCCAAGTGGAAGGGCGAGATAGAAAGCTAGGGGAACTCCAAGCCAGTCTGAAGGAGATGTCGGCTAATACGGGTCAACCTCCAAGCCAGTACAACATTAATGGGTCAATTCATCAGATTCAATCTTGTGCAGGTGAGTTTTATTTTAAGAATACTTTATTCATATATGAAAGAAAAAAGTGTATAAGACTTTCACAATATGTTGTTCATTTAATGAAAGACTGGTTTTTTCCTCTCACAAGGGGATTATAGATCTTTCCAGTTATGAGATATATGCCTCTGTTAAATAACTTGTTAGCCATTTTAACAAGTTATTTGACAAAGGCAGGTTTGTGGAAAGAATGTATTATTCTCCTTATGCTTAAGGAAATTTTTGTTTTCGTTATTTGAAATATTATTTTCTATGAAACTGTGTTTTAGTTATAGATGTAATGATTTTTTAGCAAGTAAAGGAAAACTGGCTGCACTCATCGTTTAAGTCTAAGATGTACAAACTGAATTTGAACTTGATTGTTTTTTTGAAACTGATGCAAAGATCCAACCTGGATCAGAAATATGGGGCCAGGTAATGCTGCATCAGTGGTAGAGTGTTCACTTATTCGTCTTAAAAAACTGTCTTGATGTGAGTACAAGAAAACCAGATGATTTTGTTCATGACAAACTACATAGATTTCCTCAATCTATCAATTCTTCCATCTGTTCCAGACTTTCAACGTATTTTATTATAATTTTTTTTTTTAAATAAAAAAAAATCAAGAGTTCTAGAGTATATATAACTTTCTTTTTCAAAACATCAACCAATAACTCATTTTGGATGGGTGAGTGGGTACATAATTTCACAGGAATTTTCCAGTCACATTCAAATCAAGATGCTATTCGTGAAGAAATTACTAATCAAGACAGAGTCAAGCCAGAAGTTGACCCCGAACAATAGATGGATGATGTTTTTGAAAATTACACCTCTCAAAGTATTCTTATAGCAGACATTCAGGGCCCCAAAACTAGTAAAGTGGCTCAAGTGGCTGGTGTCAATGGACGGGCGCAATAGTCAAGTGGTTAAAGCGTTGGACTGTCAGTTTGAGGGTCCTGGGTTCGAATCACGGTGACGGCGCCTGGTGGGTAAAGGGTGGAGATTTTTACGATCTCCCAGGTCAACATATGTGCAGACCTGCTAGTGCCTGAACCCCCTTCGTGTGTATATGCAAGCAGAACATCAAATACGCACGTTAAAGATCCTGTAATCCATGTCCACTCGGCTGTTGTGCCCGTCGGTCTCACCTTTTCTCCCAAATTTGACTGGAAAATACACTGAGTGTCTAGTCATTCGGATGAGACGATGAATCGAGATCCCATGCACAGCTCACTCTTGGTGCACTGTAAAAGAACCCATGGCAACATCAGTGTTGTCCTCTGGCAAAAATTCTGTTGGAAGAAATCTACTCTGATATACTAACATATATGCAGGCACTCAAGGCCTGATTGGCGTGTTGGGTTATGCTGCTGGTCAGGCATCTGCCTGGCATATGTGGTGTAGTGTATATGTATTTGTCTGAATGCAGTTACGCCTGCTTCAGAAACTGAAATTGAAACTTTCTCACTCCTGTCAAGTGGAGTGATGGTCTAGAGGTAATGCGTCCGCCTAGGAAGTGAGAGAATCTGAGTGTGCTGGTTCGAATCACGGCTCAGCCGTCGATATT
>NC_134898.1:5595805-5610805 GCF_041734735.1 Babylonia areolata | reverse complement strand
CATCAGTGGCAAGAATTCTTCAGCTAGACTTTTTTTTTTTTTGGCGGGGTGGGGGGGGGGGGATCAAGTTACCTTTGTTCAAAATGTCAACAACATTGTGTCAAAAGATGTAGCAATTTTTTTTATTAATTTTTTTTTTATGCGTTAAAACAGAGAGCAGAAAGCGCTCAGTCTTAGATGAAAGACATGTTTCTAAATTACCCTTAGCTTTTTATTTAGTTTTGTTATATTATCAGTTTATTCTTTCTAACATTTTGTTGTTCATCCAACTCAAGGTTTGGTTTTCATCTCTCTCTCTCTCTCTCTCTCTCTCTCTCTGTGTGTGTGTGTGTGTGTGTGTGTGTGTGTGTGTGTGTGTGTGTGTGTGTGTGTGTGTGTGTACAACACGTGCATTCATATGTATACAGGTCGGTGGCCTTACATTTAAACAGTTCCGAGTTCTGAAGTTACATTTGCTCATCAAAATCTATAAAATCATCATCATCATCATCATAATGATAATAATAATAATAATGACGACGACGACGACGATAACAACAACAACAACAATGTGTGATGACAGTCAGTCGTGAACGACTATGACCATCAGAACAGCAGAGGAGGTAACTGCTGTCCCCACTATCTGGGCTAGAATTTGAGTTATAGTGGAGAGTGTCTTGCCCCAAGTTACATCCCGCACTCCCTCGGCCAAGAGGGTTTTTAGGACAGTCAGTGTTGGGACACACGCAACAATAACAGCAACAACAACAGCAACAACAATAATAATGATGATGATGATAAGTGGGATAAAAAAAGGATGACAATTTTAAAAAAGCTGAAATAATAATAATAATAATAATAATAATGGTATTTATATAGCGCTGAATCTTGTGCATAGACAAATCTTAGCGCTTTCGCACCAGTCATTCTCACGCACGCATAACTCTAAAACTGGAGAAACTAAAGACAAGGAAAGAGGCAGGGAAGGGAGGCTGTTTTGGGAAGAGGTGGGGTTTAAGGCCAGACTTGAAAGAGCTGAGTGTGGAGACTTGACGAAGCGAAAGAGGAAGTTCATTCCAGTTGCAAGGTCCAGAGACAGAGAAAGAACGGCAGCCAACAGTCGAGAGTTTGAATCTGAATCTGAAAGTGAAATGAAAGTGGCGTGACAGTGTCGGTCAGGTGTTGGACCTCTGATCCAGTGTTCACAAGTGACTGGGGTTCAAAACCCGTTACATCAGTGAACCTCATCATTAAAAAAAAAAAGAAAGAAAAAAAGTAGACAAAATGTGGGGATTGCAGATCAAACTGAAGCCATGAGAATGCTTCAGCCAATGACGGGCGCCATAGCCGAGTGGTTAAAGCGTTGGACTTTCGATCTGAGGGTCCCGGGTTCGAATCACGGTGACGGCGCCTGGTGGGTAAAGGGTGGAGATTTTTACGATCTCCCAGGTCAACATATGTGCAGACCTGCCAGTGCCTGAACCCCCTTCGTGTGTATACGCAAGCAGAAATCAAATACGCACGTTAAAGATCCTGTAATCCATGTCAGCGTTCTGTGGATTATGGAAACAAGAACATACCCAGCATACACACCCCCGAAAGCGGAGTATGGCTGCCTACATGGCGGGGTAAAAACGGTCATACACGTGAAAAACCCACTCGCGTATATACGAGTGAACGTGGGAGTTGAAGTCCACGAACACAGAAGAAGAAGAAGAAGCTTCAGCCAAGACTTCGGCTGTGAATGGGTTAAACAGAGAGGTAGGTATAGGGGGGAAGGAGAAGGAGATGAGTTAAATGGCTGTTTTGGAATAGAGGTGGCCTGCAATTAGCTACATTCTTGTCTCTGTTGTGACACTCTCTCTCTCTCCCTCTCTCTCTGTGTCTGTATGTCTCTGTTTGTCTGTCTTTCTCTGTGTCTGTCTGTCTGTCACTCTGTCTGTCTGTCTGTCTTTCTCTGTGTCTGTCTGTCTCTCTCTGCCTCTGTCTGTCTCTCTCTCTCTATCTCTCTCTCTCTTTCTGTCTCTGTCTCTCTCTGTGTCTCCGTCTGTTTGCCTCTCTGTCTGTCTGTATCCCCCTCTCTGTCTCTGTCTGTCTCTCTGTCCACCCTCTCTCTGTGTCTCTGTCTGTCTGTCTCTCTGTCCACCCTCTCTCTGTGTCTCTGTCTGTCTGTCTCTCTGTCCACCCTCTCTCTCTGTCTCTGTCTGTCTGTCTCTCTGTCCACCCTCTCTCTCTGTCTCTGTCTGTCTGTCTCTCTGTCCACCCTCTCTCTCTGTCTCTGTCTGTCTGTCTCTCTGTCCACCCTCTCTCTCTGTCTCTGTCTGTCTGTCTGTCTCTCCCTATTTGTCTGTCTCTCTCTGTCTCTGTCTGTCTGTCTGTCTGTCTCTCTCTCATGCCGATTATGGATCTAACAAAATACATTTTACCACGCACCCCAAATGACATGTTCAAAACGAGTTTTGCATGTTCGGTTGCATCCCTGTGGAACTCCCTTCGATCCTATACACGTACAAACGGACAGTTCTCTCTACTTATTTTCAATCCAAGTCTGCATATATAATATCTTCAGCGTTCCCACACAATGAGTGAATCTGATCTTTAAATTTCCGTTGGTAGTAACAAAGAGGGCATTTAGGTCACGCTTATTTGATTAGCGCTTAGATTTGTCTCTGCACAAGATTCAGCGCTGTATAAATACTATCATCCTTCTTCTTTCCTTCTCTTTTTTGGGGTTTGTTTTGCTTGTTTTCTTTCATACTATATATATTTTTAAAAACATGCATGATCTATTACGTTCTGTCATGATCGTGAAAAGTGTCCACGTAGTATTGGTATTGGTAGTAGTCATTGTAGTATGTTGTACCTTTAGACACACGGATGTTTATGGCAGTTCTACACTGATGACATTTCTGTCTGCCTGCCTGTCTGTCTGGATTAGCAAGGACAGATTGGGAGAATAGGCTATGTGTAAAATCTTAATCCTCACACACACACACAAACACGCACGCGCGCGCGCACGCACACAAGCACACACACGCACACACGCACACACATACAAGTATTTGTAATGTATGTAGATTGGCAAGGATAGGTTTGAAGAATAGGCTGTGTGTAAAATCTTAATCCTTGAATAAAAAAACGATCTGAGTTCTGAGTTCTCTCTCTCTCTCACACACACACACACACACACACACACACAATCAACCCCCTTCACACACACACACACACACACACACACACACACACACACAATCAACGCCCTTCACACACACACACACACACACACACACACACAAGCAGCTTACGTAGGATGGCCTCCAACTACCACACAGTGAGAGAATTGGCACGGACCAATTGCTACAAGCTTGCCGCAGCCTGCTAAGTCCCGTGCTGACACGAACCAGCCAAAAGGCCTAAAATCTGGTCAGGGGAACACCTTGTACGTCGTGTGTGTGTGTGTGTGTGTGTGTGTGTGTGTGTGTGTGGTGAGGGTGGGGGAGAGGGAGAGAGCACCTGGAAACATGACTAACACGCTTGGCTGCACCTCTTCAACGGTCTGCGACAGATAAGACAAATGTGTACGTGTCGATATATCTGTCTGTCTTGTTCGCGTGTTTTAGTGTGTGTGTGTGTGTGTGTTTGTTCAGTCAGTCCACAGTGGCTTAGAAAGTGTGCGATGATTCAACACTGTGTGTGTGTTTTTTTTTTGACTGGGTAAATCTGGTCAGTGTGGCTTTCGAAATTGTGTGAAGATTTGCATAATTATTATGATTGGAAATTGGAGGTAGGAAGTGAGGCGTTTTACTGACCTTTCGACTGGAAAGTGTTCGATGACAGTTACGGTACTGAATTTGATTTTTGTTTGTTTAAATTATCTATCGATCTGATATGTCTCTCTCTGTCTCTGGATTTAAATAAACAGTGCATCTATCTATCTATCTGTCTATCTATCTGTCTGTCTATCTATCTATCTATCTGTCTGTCTGTCTGTCTGTGTCTGTCTATCTATCTGTCTGTCTGTCTATCTATCTATCTATCTATCTATCTGTCTGTCTGTCTGTCTGTCTGTCTGTCTGTCTATCTATCTGTCTGTCTATCTATCTATCTATCTTAGTGTTTGTCTACCTGTCACTCTTTCAAGGCCTGATCAAAGCTGTGACTGATAGTTTAAACATGGGTCAGGTATCTGCCGTGACACCTCCTGGACACTGGAACTCAGCCTGTCACTCTTTCAAGGCCTGATCAAAGCTGTGACTGATAGTTTAAACATGGGTCAGGTGTCTGCCGTGACACCTCCTGGACACTGGAAGTGGACCTGTCACTGTTTCAAGGCCTGATCAAAGCTGTGACTGATAGTTTAACTCACTCAGTACGGCCAGCCCTCTCTTCTCCTCTACACAGACCCCTCGGATGTCCAGTGGGTGTCTCAATGACCCAACCTTTAGCTTCTGTCGTCAGAATTGTGGTATTCTTTGTCAACATTCACCTCTTCAGTATAAGGGCCTTCCGCTTGCAATATTTTGATGGTGGTAATTGGGGTGAAACACTGTTAACGTCGTCTCTTTCGCCGTTCGTATGGAGAGAGTTAAACATCGGCCAGATATCTGCCGTGACACCTCCTGGACACTAGAACTGGACCTGTCACTCTTTCAAGGCCTGATCAAAGCTGTGACTGATAGTTTAAACATGGGTCAGGTATCTGCCGTGACACCTCCTGGACACTGGAACTGAATCTGTCACTCTTTCAAGGCCTGATCAAAGCTGTGACTGATAGTTTAAACATGGGTCAGGTATCTGCCGTGACACCTTCTGGACACTGGAACTGAATCTGTCACTCTTTCAAGGCCTGATCAAAGCTGTGACTGATAGTTTAAACATGGGTCAGGTATCTGCCGTGACACCTCCTGGACACTGAAACTCTATCTGTCACTCTTTCAAGGCCTGATCAAAGCTGTGACTGATAGTTTAAACATGGGTCAGGTGTCTGCCGTGACACCTCCTGGACACTGGAACTGAATCTGTCACTCTTTCAAGGCCTGATCAAAGCTGTGACTGATAGTTTAAACATCGGCCAGGTATCTGCCGTGACACCTCCTGGACACTGGAACTCAACATGCCACTTTTCTTTTTCTTCCGTCTGTACATCCATCATTCTCTGTTTGTCTTCTATCTCTCTCTGTCTCTGTCTGTCTCTGTGTCTGTCACTCTGTTTCTCTGTCTCTGTCTGTCTGTCTTTCTGTCTGTGTCTGTCACTCTGTTTGTCTGTCTCTGTTTCTTTTTCTGTCTGTCTGTCTGTCTGTCTGTCTCTCTCTGCGTCTCTATGTCTCTCTCTCTCTCTGTTTCTCTCTTTCTCTCTCTCTCTGCCTCTGTCTCTCTCTCTCTCTATCTCTGTCTCTTTTTCAGTCCGTCATTCTCTCTCTCTCTCTCTTACAATCAGTCAGTCAGTCAGTCAGTCAATCTAATCTGTCTGTGTCTGTCTGTCTGTCTGTGTCTGTCTGTGTCTGTCTGTATCTGTCTGTATCTGTCTGTCTGCCTGTCTCCCGAACCCATAGTGTATGATGAAACAAGCAGTCGCTATTCAGTAGATCATTTGAAATCAGCTGTTAACAGCATTCAGTATTTTGCTTAAAACCCAGAAGATTAGAGAACACTGTGTATAACGTATCTTCTTCTTCTTCTTCTTCTGCGTTCACTCGTATGCACACGAGTGGGCTTTTACGTGTATGACCGTTTTAACTCCGCCATGTAGGCAGCCATACTCCGTTTTCGGGGGTGTGCATGCTGGGTATGTTCTTGTTTCCATAACCCACCGAACGCTGACATGGATTACAGGATCTTTAACGTGCGTATTTGATGTTCTGCTTGCATATACACACGAAGGGGGTTCAGGCACTAAGCAGGTCTGCACATATGTTGACCTGGGAGATCGTAAAAATCTCCACCCTTTACCCACCAGGCGCCGTCACCGTGATTCGAACCCGGGACCCTCAGATTGACAGTCCAACGCTTTAACAACTCGGCTATTGCGCCCGTCGTATGACGTATCAAATGCTGTGTTATTCAGATGCTATCGGAAAACAAGGGAGAAACGAAGGTTTTTGTCTGAATGTGGAGTTGATTTCTACATGTGGTTGGAAAAAGGGTGCTGGTAGCATTAATTAACTCACTCAGTACGGCCAGTCCTCTCTTCTCCTCTACACAGACCCCTCGGATGTTCAGTGGGTGTCTGAATGACCCAACATTTAGCTTCGGTCGTCAGAATTATGGTATTCTTTGTCAACATTCACGTCTTCAGTATAAGAGCCTTCGCTTGCAATATTTCGATGATGGTAATTGGGGTGAAACGCTGTTAACGTCGTCTCTTTCGCCGTTCGAATGGAGAGAGTTAAAAACTTCATATGCTTTTCCGCCAACGGCTAATTATTATTGACTGCGGATGACAATGATTACGTTTACATTCGTGATAGACTTGATCTAAATAGAAGATAATGCGGTGTCCCTGATATCAAACACCATGTACACATACAGAAATTGGCACTGGAAAATATAAAAAGAAGAATCGGATTTGGAGTAACTGAACTGACAGCACATTGTTTCAGATACAGAACTTTTAATGCTAATGATTCAAGTCGTCCTTTACATCGAGGTAGCCAGGAAAATTAGATACATTTTTGTTGTTGTTGTTGTTGCCCAGCACTATGGAATATACATGAAACGATTATCAAGCCTAAAATGAATACTATGGGTATCCTTCTTTATTCAAGTGAAATTTGGTAATATCGTCAAATTATGTGAATTCTATCTGGGATCCGTCGTTGCTTTTGCACATTGTATTTTGATTTCATTTTCTTTAGTTTTTTTATTTTTTAATTCATTGATTTAGTAAATGATAAATGGACATAAGAAAACATACTAGAGGATACATCTCCAACACACTCGCACCATAATGACGATAATAATAATAATAATTACTATTATTGTTATATTCACGTAGCGCTGAATCTTGTGCAGAGACAAATCAAAGCGCTTTCGCACCAGTCATTCACACGCATGCATAACTAACTCTAAAACTGGAGAAACTGAAGACAAGGAAGAGACAGGGAAGGGAGGAAGAGGTGGGTTTTAAGACCAGACTTGAAAGAGCTGAGTGCGGAGACCTGACGAAGACTTTTCCTCAACCCATTCAGAGTTTGAACACACAGCGATACTTCTTTTCTTTCTTTCTTTCTTTTGCGTTCGACAGCTACGCAGTCAGGGTCGAAGTCCGAGGGATGCCACAAACACGGACGTCCGGTGAAGATCGGCTGCCATCCCCCAGAGCTTGGTGTTGAGGTCAGCACCCCCAGGCCAGGACTGCTGCCGCATCTTCTCATACAGGGGGCAGTCTTGGAGAATATGGGATGGGGTCTGGTCAGCCTGGCCGCAATCACATAGGGATGTGGCTGCCACTCCAATCCTCTTCAGGTGTGCTCGGAGGCCGCAGTGTCCTGTGCGAAGGCGGTAGATGGTAGTCTGGTGTCTCCTCTCCAGTGTCCTGATGGGATCCTGGGATCCTGGTGTGCCTGGTAGCCTCATACGTGGCAGGAAAGGTTGGCTGTATGAGCTGGCTTCCTTCCTTAGCAAGGTAGCGATACTTCCAACACGTGCTTGTCATCAGTGGACGGGTGTCTGGTTTTGTTTTGTTGTTTTTGTGTTTTGTTTTCGTTCCCCCCCCCCCCCCACCCCAAAGGCCTGACTAAGCGCGTTGGGTTACGCTGCTGGTCAGGTATCTGTTTAGAAGATGTGGCGTAGCGAATATGGATTTGTCCGAACGCAGTGACGCCTCCTTGAGTAACTGAACAGACCTGAAGTGTTTCGTTGGTGTTGTTGTCTTTTGATGTTTCGTTTTGTTGTGTTTTTGTTGTTTCGTTGTTGTTCAACACGTCTTTTAGCACAGCTGGCGAGTGCAAAGTGCCTTTTGTTGACTGACAATGTGATGGCTTCTCTCTGTCTCTCTCTGTGTCTGTCTCTGTCTCTCCAACCCCCCACCACCCCCCAATCTATCTGTCTCTCTGTCTCTGTGTTTCGCTCTCCTCCCTCTCTGCCCCCCCCCCTTTCTCTCTCCATGTCTCTCTCTCCCCCCTCTCTCTGTCCCCCCTCTCTAACCCCCCCCCCTCTCTCCCTCTCGTCCTGGCCGTCTGTCTGTCTCTATGTCTGTCCGTCCTGGTGGGAGGTCCGTCTGAAGTGGAGGTAACCCCCCCCACACGCCCCCCCCCCCCCCACCAACTCCAGCGTTTCCTTATGCGCGCAACGCACGACCAGAACGTGTTAAAAGCCGTGTTTTTTTTTTTTCATGTGGCGCCTGGCAGTGGCGTGTTGGCGATGAAGATAAATGATTATGACGGAAGAGGGAGTGAGGGAGGGGGGGGTGGGCGGGTGGTGGTGAGGGGTAGGATTTATGGGAATTCAGACATTGGGAGGGGGAGGTGGGGGGGGGGGGGAGGTTGGTGGGGGACAAGAGGACCATGAGAGAGGGAACAGTTTTCCATAGCCCGTTGTTGTTAATGTTGTTGTTGTTGTTGTCGTTGTTTTGTTGTTGTTATTATTATTATTATTATTACTATTGTTGTTGTTGTTATATTTCTGTTGTGGTGATGGTGGTGGTGGTTGATTGAGATAAATGGAGAAGAACGCGTCTATTTCTGTCTGTCTGTCTGTCTGTCTGTCTGTCTCTGACGTTTACACGTGCACACAACCACGCACGCAGAGACATGAAAGACACACACACACACACACACACACAACACACACACACACACATACACAACACACACACACACACACACACACACACACACACACACACACACACACACACACACACACACACGCAATCAACCCCCCCCCCCCCACACACACACACAAACACACAAACACACACACGGTCAGCATAGTTACCTTACTTATTTAATAAATACAATCGCTCTGCATTAGAACAGTTCATGAATCGCAGTGTATGTTGAAGAAGACACATCGTTGACTGCTATACCATACAGGAACAAGAGAAGCAAGGCCTTCAAGACTCACTTATGATACACTGAAAAAAAAAAAAAAATCCAAGCTTTTTATGTATTGTGTATAATTTCAAAATGTAATGTTTAAGATAAGAAAGATCAATTTAAAGCAAATTAAGTCCCCTAGCATTAATTACAGAGTAATTTCCCTTTTTTACTATCTGCACCAAAACGTTTGCAAAATAAATAAAACTTCCATGCTTAGCAAAAGAAGTTCCTGTTTGAACAAAATATGATAATAATGACTGCTCTTGTTGTTGGGTCAGAATAAGAGGTCAAAGTGCCAAGTTTAGAGAATACAAAAAATATAAGTATAACAGTAAATGCAGTTTGATAATAATTAGGCTTCATTTATTATTTTTTTTGTGCCCATCCCAGAGGTGCAATATTGTTTTAAACAAGATGACTGGAAAGAACTGAATTTTTCCTATTTTTATGCCTAATTTGGTGTCAACTGACAAAGTATTTGCAGAGAAAATGTCAATGTTAAAGTTTACCACGGACACACACACACACACACACACACACACACACACACACACACACAGACAACTGAACACCGGGTTAAAACATAGACTCACTTTGTTTACACAAGTGAGTCAAAAAGGCTGGTAAGTAAGAAGAACTTCAAAATGCTGGAAGCTCGTTCCTATCTCCCGTGAAGATATCAAGTGTCCTCGCTCGGAAAAAAAGCGAAACAAATAAGAAAGTAGACTGCCCGATAAGACACTGGTCGTGTGACCCTGACATGTGGCGAGCGGTAAGAACAGGAGGTAAACTGACAACCAAGAAGTGGTAAAGGCTTCTTATTATAAACGTGTCTGCCCTACAGGAGTCCTCTTCCCTCGGAACACCAGAAGAGCACAGCCAGGACTTCACCCCTCTTCAGACAGCCAGGACTTCACCCCTCTTCAGACAGCCAGGACTTCACCCCACCATCACACAGCCAGGACTTCACCCCTCTTCAGACAGGCAGGACTTCACCCCTCCATCAGATAGCCAGGACTTCACCCCTCTTCAGACAGCCAGGACTTCACCCCTCTTCTATTCAGACAGCCAGGACTTCACCCTCTTCAGACAGCCAGGACTTCACCCCACTTCAGACAGCCAGGACTTCACCCCCCTTCTATTCAGACAGCCAGGACTTCACCCCTCTTCTGACGGCCAGGATTTCACCCCACTTCAGACAGCCAGGACTTCACCCCTCTTCAGACAGCCAGGACTTCACCCCCCTTCTATTCAGACAGCCAGGACGTCACCCTACCATCAGACATCCAGGACATCACCCCTCTTCAGACAGCCAGGACTTCACCCCTCTTCAGACAGCCAGGACTTCACCCCTCTTCAGACAGCCAGGACTTCACCCCACCGTCACACAGCCAGGACTTCACCCCTCTTCAGACAGCAAGGACTTCACCCCTCTTCAGACAGCCAGGACTTCACCCCACCGTCACACAGCCAGGACTTCACCCCTCTTCAGACAGCAAGGACTTCACCCCTCTTCAGACAGCCAGGACTTCACCCCTCTTCAGACAGCCAGGGCTTCACCCCACCATCACACAGCCAGGGCTTCACCCCTCTTCAGACAGCAAGGACTTCACCCCTCTTCAGACAGCCAGGGCTTCACCCCACCATCACACAGCCAGGACTTCACCCCTCTTCAGACAGCCAGGGCTTCACTCCACCATCACACAGCCAGGACTTCACCCCTCTTCAGACAGCCAGGGCTTCACCCCTCTTCAGACAGCCAGGACTTCACCCCACCATCACTCAGCCAGGACTTCACCCCTCTTCAGATAGCCAGGACTTCACCCCCTTCTATTCAGACAGCCAGGACTTCACCCCTCTTCAGACAGCCAGGACTTCACCCCACCATCACACAGCCAGGACTTCACCACTCTTCAGACAGCCAGGACTTCACCCCTCTTCAGACCCCTCTTGAGACAGCCAGGACTTCACCACTCTTCAGACAGCCAGGACTTCACCCCACTTCAGACAGCCAGGACTTCACCCCACCATAAGACAGCCAGGACTTCACCCCACAGGACCTTGTGGCAATGAACGGACCATCCACCGACCCACTAGTCAGCATGACCATAAAAATGACCCTGGCGTTGTCCCTTTCCGTGGCAGGATGGCGCCACTCAGTTCATCAGCTGTGTCCCCTCCACGAGTCTTTTGCCCACCGCGGCAACGTCAGCTTGCAGTTTTCTGCCGACTTGAAACTCAAAACAGAATAAGTTTGTAATCTCAGAAAGAGAAAGTCTTACCGCTGTACCCGCTGCCCGACTTGATGCCTGTGAACTTCGTGCCTTTCCTCAGATTCTGTAGGCTGAAGACGCTGCAAGTATTGAAGCTGTACAGATCTCTGATACCGCCTTGGAGCCACTCTTCGTGGGTCACCAAGATGCGAATCATCATGATCCGTACTTCCCGGCAAAGACTTTCATCTGTCGTCATGATTCTCCCATCTCTTTCTGCAGTTCTAGTCAACTGAAAGCAGCAAACCGGACGACCGCCCAACAAAGATCTGCGAGTCGATGTTTATCTGTGTCTGTTTTCTGATGAAGTGGCTAGCTTCTGTTTTGGTGTGTCAGCATTCTGTCTTCGTGTGTGTAAGCATTTTGTTTTGGTGTGTATAAACATTCTGTCTTGGTGTGTGTAAGCAATCTGTCTCGCTCTGTGTCAGCATTCTGTCTTGGTGTGTCAGCATTCTGTCTTGGTGTGTCAGCATTTTGTTTTGGTGTGTGTCAGCATTTTGTTTTGGTGTGTGTCAGCATTCTGTTTTGGTGTGTGTAAACATTCTGTTTTGGTGTGTGTAAACATTCTGTTTTGGTGCGTGAGCATTTTGTTTTGGTGTGTGTCAGCATTTTGTTTTGGTGTGTGTCAGCATTCTGTTTTGGTGTGTGTCAGTATTCTGTTTTGGTGTGTGTCAGCATTTTGTTTTGGTGTGTGTCAGCATTCTGTTTTGGTGTGTGTGTTTTGGTGTGTGTCAGCATTCTGTTTTGGTGTGTGTCAGCATTCTGTTTTGGTGTGTGTGTTTTGGTGTGTGTCAGCATTCTGTTTTGGTGTGTGTCAGCATTCTGTTTTGGTGTGTGTCAGCATTCTGTTTTAGTGTGTGTAAACATTCTGTCTTGGTGTGTGTGAACATTCTGTTTTGGTAGGTGTAAACATTCTGTTCTGGTGTGTGCAAACATTCTGTCTTGGTGTGTGTGAACATTCTATTTTGGTGTGTGTAAACATTTTGTCTTGGTGTGTGTGAACATTCTGTTTTGGTGTGTGTAAACATTCTGTTCTGGTGTGTGTAAACATTCTGTTTTGGTGTGCGTCAGCATTCTGTTCTGGTGTATGTCAGCATTCTGTCTCGGTGTGTGTCAGCATTCTGTTTTGGTGTGTGTCAGCATTCTGTTTTGGTGTGTCAGCATTCTGTCTTGGTGTGTGTCAGCATTCTGTTTTGGTGTGTGTAAACATTCTGTTTTGGTGTGTGTGTCAGCATTCTGTCTTAGTGTGTGTGTAAACATTCTGTTTTGGTGTGTCAGCATTCTGTTTTGGTGTGTCAGCATTCTGTCTTGGTGTGTGTCAGCATTCTGTCTTGGTGTGTGTCAGCATTCTGTTTTGGTGTGTGTCAGCATCCTGTTTTGGTGTGTCAGCATTCTGTTTTGGTGTGTCAGCATTCTGTTTTGGTGTGTCAGCATTCTGTCTTGGTGTGTCAGCATTCTGTCTTGGTGTGTGTCAGCATTCTGTCTTGGTGTGTGTCAGCATCCTGTTTTGGTGTGTGTCAGCATTCTGTTTTGGTGTGTCAGCATTCTGTAAGAATGAATGAACACAGGTCAGACACAACTGGGGGCAAGGATCTCTAAAGCTGCAAAAATCTTCAGATTAAAAAAAAAGGGAGAGATATGTTGCGTTGTTTTGAGCCAACGATGTTTCGCCAACAGGATTCACATTTCTCCTGGCCTTCTCTTGAGCTCTGGATTTGTGGACGCTAACTAAAAGAGCTCGCGTTTACAGCTGCAAGATTCCTGTGACTGCAGGCTTGTTCCGGATCTTTAACGTCAGGTTTTTCTGTGACTGCAAAACCTGTTCCGGATCATTAAGGGCAAAATTTCTGTGATTGAAAACGTGACCTGGACCATTGACAGAAAGATTTTTGACGTTGTAAACCTGTTCTGGATCTTGAGCGTCAAAGTGCCTGTGACTGCAAAAACCTGTTCTGGATCTTGAGCGTGTAAGTGCCTGTGACTGCAAACCTGTTCTGGATCTTGAGCGTGTAAGTACCTGTGACTGGAAACCTGTTCTGGATCTTGAGCGTCAAAGTGCCTGTGACTGCAAAAGCCTGTTCTGGATCTTGAGCGTCAAAGTGCCTGTGACTGCAAACCTGTTCTGGATCTTGAGCGTCAAAGTGCCTGTGACTGCAGAAACCTGTTCTGGATCTTGAGCGTCAAAGTGCCTGTGACTGCAAACTTGTTCTGGATCTTGAGCGTCAAAGTGCCTGTGACTGCAGAAACCTGTTCTGGATCTTGAGTGTCAAAGTGTGACTGCAAAAAACTTGTTCTGGATCTTGAGCGTCAAAGTGCCTGTGACTGCAGAAACCTGTTCTGGATCTTGAGTGTCAAAGTGTCTGTGACTGCAAAAACCTGTTCTGGATCTTGAGCGTCAAAGTGTCTGTGACTGCGAAAAACCTGTTCTGGATCTTGAGCGTCAAAGTGCTTGTGACTGCAAAAAACCTGTTCTGGATCTTGAGCGTCAAAGTGCCTGTGACTGCAAACCTGTTCCAGCGGGACGGTTTCACGTGGAGTGTGGCTACGATCCTGCTCAGACACACGATTATCTACAGCTGTGAGATTTCTGTGAGCAGGAAAGGGCAGGAGGGAGAGGCTGTTGTTTGGGGCTGCTCACAGTTTCTGAGAGAAGAGAACCCCCAACCCACCTATCCCCTCCTATCCCCCTCCCCCCCACCCCTCCATCCTTCCCCAAGTTCCAGACAGCGCCTAATGAAGATGCCTACAGCCCTAGTGGTAGGTGGTCCCACCACCACCAGCGGTGGGATTACCCTGACAAGGAAGCCTAGCCACCACCCCCACCCCAACCACCATCACCACCACCACCCCCACCACTACCCCAGCACCCTCCTCTCCCTCCCCCTTCCCAGCGCGGAGGGAACCGCCTTCCCTCCCCCGTCTTCCTCCACCTCTACCTCCTCCACCTCCTCCTCCTCCTCCTCCCATCCCCTCTCTCCCTCAGCCCCCCAGGACTCTCGCCTTCCAGGCCTGGTGGTGTCTGTCAAGGACCCTGCTGTTCCTACCGCCCTCCCCACCTGCCTCCTGCAGGGCTCCAGGACCCCTCAGCTCAGCGGCCGGGACGCTCAGAGGAGGAGGGGGAGGAGGGTGGGGAAGGAGGAATCAGGACCCTTCTCCTCCCCCTCTCTGCCCCCCTCCTCCTCCTTCTCCTCCCCCTGCTCCTCCTCTGTGGGCAGCGGCGGCGGGGGTGTGGGGGAGAAGAGCAGGAGGAGGTTCCCCATCCTGGGCCCCACACGCCAGGACACGGAGATGTACTTCCGGTCCCGCCCTTCCGGTCGGCGCTCGGCGAAAAATAGGTATGGGTGTGTGGGTGTGTGGTGTGGGTGTGAAAGATAGGTATGGGTGTATGGGTGTGTAGTGTGTTGAGGTGGTGTGGTGTGTGTTGAAGTGGTGTGGTGTGTGTTGAGGTGGTGAGGTGGTGTTGGTGTTGATGTTGGTGTGTGTGTCTGTAACGTGATGGTGGTGGTGGTGGTGGGGAGAGAGAGGGGGTAGAGAGAGAGGGGGAGGGAGAGAGGGAGTGAGGGAGGGAGGAAGAGGGAGAGAGGGGGGGAGGGAGAGAGAGAGAGGGGAGGGAAGGAGAGAGAGAGTGGGAAGGAGAGGGAGAGAGAGAGAGGGAGGGAGGGGGAGAGAGAGAGGGGAGAGAGAGACGCTTTGACATTTTTATTGCC
>NC_134898.1:5585805-5590805 GCF_041734735.1 Babylonia areolata | reverse complement strand
GTGTGGGACGGGGAGGCGACGGCAGCGGCGGCGGCGGCGGTGGTGGTAGGGGAGGAGAGGGGAGAGGTGGAGGAGTGTGACGGGGAGGAGGAGGAGGAGGAGGAGGCGACGTACCTGTACCCCCACCCCTTCCTCTCCACCCTCCCGCACTCCGCATACAGGTCCAAGCACATCGCCGTTCCTTCTACCGGGACACGCGGGCACGACAGGCAGCAGCACAGACTGGCGCGTTCCATCGGCACCACAATGCTGACGGACCCTAAACGCCCTCGTGGTGAGGGCTTTCCGCGTCACAAAGGGCACAACGCCACTGCCCACCACCACCACCACGACCAGGACCTGATCCACGGGTGGGGAGCCTGGGAGGTGGACTCTCTCAGCGTGGAGAGCGGCCTGGATCCTCCAGCCAGGATGACGGTGCCCCATCTGGGTCCTTCCCCCCCCACCACCACCACCATCATCTCCTCTTCCTCAGCGGTCCTGGACACGCACACGGAGCTGCACCTCTTCCTGCCCCGCCTGGCGGACACCCTCAGCGAGGACGGCTCCTGCTCCCACATGGCCGCCTCGGACCGCCCCGGCCCAGGGCTAGCCGAGACTCGAACCCTGACCCTGGACAGTCAGCTGCCGGGGAAGGGAGTGCCTCACATTGCTCCCGCCTCCACGAGGGCGCCTGTCCGCTCCCACCATCACCACCACCAGCAACAGCAGCACCAGCACCACCAGCAACAGCAGCAACAGCCGTGGGCAGGAGCAGAACGCAGCGGAAGGTCCCAGGACAGGAGGGCCATCACGTCGTCTTCCGTCAAGGCCGTGAAAAGGGACAGAACTCCCAGCAATAAGCAGCGACGAGTTGCTCCTCCTATCGAAGTGTACGAATCTTACGAGCCGTACCTCAAGGGAGAGCATTTGAAAGAGAAGCTGGAGGATCTTCCCACGCTTATTTCCCTTGATCAAGACTGACGACGATTTGTCTTCCTGTATTTTTTTTCTACTTTTTTTTTTCTCTTTTTCTGTATCTTTGAACGTGCGGTTTGTGTAGTTGTTTTCTTGTTCAGTGCTATTCATCATACTTTGTTGTTCACGTTTATAGTGAAACAGCAGGAGTTTGGAAATTATGTTATGATTTTTTTGCGTTTTTCCTTCTTTCCGTTTGTTTGGTTTCCGTCTTCTGTCTTGGACTTTCTGCCTGAATCTCACTGTCTTCGCGCGCTTGTGTGCATGTGTGAGCATACGTGTGCGCGTGCATGTGTTTGTGTGTACGTACTTTTGTGCGTGAGTGTGTGTTTGTGTGTCCGCGCTCGCGTGTGTTTTGTGCTCATGCGCGCGCGCACACACGCACACGTAGCCACACTTGCCATGAGCAGGCGCGCATTCACACATACACACGCGAACACACACACACACACACACACACACACACACACACACACACACACACACACACACACACACACACACACACACCACACACTCACACGCACGCACACACCGAGTGTGTGTCAATCTGTGAGTTGGTCAACCACATGATAAACCCTACTTGAACTAAACTGATTTGTTTTAAACAACAATGGAGCAAGGAAAAAATGATAACTACGCGACATCGCAAATAGTAAAACAAATATAGCAAAACAATTAGTTCATCCTAGAAATTACAAAAAAACACCCTTAGTCAGGCCTTGAGAAAAAAAAAGAAGAAAAAAAGATGAAAATAAAATGTTATCAGTCCTGTATTATCAATGGTCTCTCCATTGCAATGGGAAATCATTTACAGCTTAGTCTTTTGTGAAGGACTATGACTCTCAAACCAGGAGGCAAAATTATACTGGCTCTTAGTGCTGCAGCCTTGGGGGCTAGTTGGCCTTTTGGGAACCATCCCAACACCGACTGTCCTGAAACCCTCTTGGCCGAGAGAGTGGGGATGTAACTTGGGGCAAGACACTCTCCACAATAATCAAATTCTAGCCCAGATAGTCGGGACAGCTGTTCTGATGGTCATAGTCTGACACGAACAGACTATCATACAATTAAAAAGTCGCGTAGCCGTTTTACAACTATCGTGGCAGTGAACTGATATTCACTGTGTCCAGGGCATGTTATACAAAGGCGGGGCCCAGTCCTCTCTTTCCGTCGTTTGAACCTTCTTTCTTTCTTTATTTTATTCTTTTATTTATTTATTTATTTTAATTATTATTATTATTATTATTATTATTGTTATTATTTTATTTTATTTTATTCTTTTTAATTAAATTTTTTTAATTTTTTATAATTTTTTTTTACTTTATTTATTTTATTTTATTATTATCTTTATTTACTTTATTTTATTTTATTTTCTCAAGGCCTGACTAAGCGCGTTGGGTTACGCTGCTGGTCAGGCATCTGCTTGGCACATGTGGTGTAGCGTATATGGATTTTGACCGAACGCAGTGACGCCTCCTTGAGCTACTGATACTGAAACTGACTGAACCTTCCCTGACCAAAGTCAGGTACCCACTGACATCTGGACAGAGTGAGGAAAATCGGAGTCAAATACCTTTCCCCAAGAACACAACACCATGCCGAAACGAACCCTGATCACTGGTGAACACTGGATCAAATGACGAGCTCCTTCTTCTTCTTCTTCGTTCGTGGGCTGCAACTCCCACGTTCACTCGTATGCACACGAGTGGGCTTTTACGTGTATGACCGTTTTTAACCCGCCATGTAGGCAGCCATACTCCGTTTTCGGGGGTGTGCATGCTGGGTATGTTCTTGTTTCCATAACCCACCGAACGCTGACAAGGATTACAGGATCTTTAACGTGCGTATTTGATCTTCTGCTTGCATATACACACGAAGGGGGTTCAGGCACTAGCAGGTCTGCACATATGTTGACCTGGGAGATCGTAAAAATCTCCACCCTTCAACCACCAGGCGCCGTCACCGTGATTCGAACCCGGGACCCTCAGATTGACAGTCCAACGCTTTAACCACTCGGCTATTGCGACCGTCGACGAGCTCCTAGTAGATTCTGACACGGCATCCGATTGTGAATGAATGATATGGACACTTATACAGCGCCTGTCCTCGGTCGGAGACCAAGCTCTAAGCGCTTTACAAACTCGGGGTCATTTGCACAACAGGCTGTGTACGTAGGTATAGCCGACTGACGGCTGCCATTGGGCGCTCATCATTCGTTTCCTGTGTTATTCAATCAGATTTCAGGCACGCACACATTACACACTCAGACAGACATGTAACATTTTACGTGTATGACCGTTATGTTTATTTACCCCGCCATGTAGACAGCCATACTCCGTTTTCGGGGTTGTGCATGCTGGGTATAATCTTGTTTCCATAACCCACCGAACGCTGACATGGATTACAGGATCTTTAACGTGTGTATTTGATCTTCTGCATGCGGTATACACACAAAGGGGATCAGGCTGTCTGCACATATGTTGACTTGGAAGATCGGAAAAATCTCCTTTCTTTTTTTTTTTTTTTTTTTTTTTACCCACCAGGCGCCGTTACCGAGATTCGAACCCGGAACCCTCAGATTGAAAGTCCAACGCTTTAACCATTCCGCTGTTGCGCCCGATTAGCAGGAAGATAAAATGCCCCTCTTTATTTCACATTGGAGAGACAGAAAACAGACCTCGTTCAACTGACTGAAATATCCACACATGCATACGTGTACAACCGTCCCTCCATACACATCCAGGAAGAGACGTTACCTGCGGCATACCCTGATGACTCTTCAAAGGAGGAGGAATTTTGTTTAACTCACTCAGTACGGCCAGTCCTCTCTTCTCCTGTACACAGACCCTTCAGATGTCTAGTGGGTGTCTGAATGACCCAACCTTTAGCTTCCGTCGTCAGAATTGTGGTATTCTTTGTCAACATTCACCTCTTCAGTATAAGAGCCTTCCGCAATATTTTGGTGATGGTAATTGGCGTGAAACGCTGTTAACGTCGCCTCTTTCGCCGTTCGTATGGAGAGAGTTAATGTCCCGTCACACATATCGGTGATTGAAGACATTTTGTTAAAGTACTTATGAATACATCTGAGTATTATCGGTTAGAAGGGGTGGGAGATGTGGATGAATTGAGGGTTGGGAGAAAAAAAACAAAAACAAAAAAAAACCCCTCTAAATACAGTTACAGGAAATTACTTAAAGGACTTCGTAAAAGAGAAGTCGTTAAACTGACAAGCGAAACAACTGATAATGAATGCAAAAAGTCAAAAACATCAACGTTCTCAGTCACTTGTGAAGACACACTTTCGTGTACAAAAGGCTTCATCAAGCTACAGTGAAAAATTATATTACTTGACTCTTCAGAACTCTTTGGTAAACGTTGTATTTCCGCTGTCCCATGGTGTGCGCCAGTTCAGCACCTTTACCATGAAACACCGATCCCGAACCACCCTGTACAGCCAGGTTCAACTGTCGCGGTGCCCTCGCCAGCCGTTCACCAAGAGACATCAATTCTAGATCGCCAAGCGGCCACACAGCAGAGGTGACCTTGCCCTGTTGCTACGATGTACGATGATGGTGCTTGTTCTGCATTAGTGTACGCAGAACAGCATTTACTAAGCCCCCTACTGACGACGACGACGACGAAGACGACGACGAACTAGAAGCAGAAGAAGAAGGAGCAGGAGGAGGAGCAGGAGGAGGAGGAGGAGGAGGAGAAGGAGGGGGACATGGCGTTCATTGTTATCCCACTTGAATCCAACATCCATTTTTTTCTTTGATAACAAAACCATTTAATTGATTAGCATATCAAATGCACGAATTTTGTTTAAAAGTTCCCGCAGTATAGTCAGTCAATGATCTTTGCTTATAGTTTCGTGGGTTTAAGCTGAGAAAGTTGTCAGGCATATATCAACATAAGGACATCATTCAGTTTGGGACATCACTGGAGCTTTCTCAGGTCTGTCAACAGTAGCGTCAAAGGAGTGACGTCAGAAGGACGGCTGGCTGCAAGTATTCATAATTTTTTTTTTTTTTTTTTTT
>NC_134898.1:5545805-5580805 GCF_041734735.1 Babylonia areolata | reverse complement strand
TAAGTCAAAAACGTTGAAAAGAATGAGCAGACGAACTTGTCCTGGTGCAACTGGTCGAAGAAAGCCTTCAAAAACAGAAGTGACAGATTTGACCATCGTGCAACCTGTTATCTGTACAATGCACACTTTCAGCTGGTCGCTTCGACTGGATCTTTCGCAATTAGGCATACCTACCTTACTCTTTGACTGCTGGTGACGAAAACTGTCGTCAGTGAAGGTCTGTGCCTGATCCAGAAAGGAGTTACAGCAAAGGGTGATGGTCCCCATACTTTATTTCAATGTCTTTCTCTTGGGGCTGCATTCGTTATGGTTAGCGAACATAAGTTACACCACTTCAAAGCAGACTAGGTGTTGTTCTTGCACTTCACAAACGTAGACAAAGTGTAGTTCTTGTTATTCACAAAAAATAGACAAAGTGCAATTTCTGGCACTTCACTAATGTATACTTCTTCTTCTTCTTCTGCGTTCGTGGGCTGCAACTCCCACGTTCACTCGTATGCATACGAGTGGGCTTTTACGTGTATGACCGTTTTTTACCCCGCCATGTAGGCAGCCATACTCCGTTTTCGGGGGTGTGCATGCTGGGTATGTTCTTGTTTCCATAACCCACCGAACGCTGACATGGATTACAGGATCTTTAACGTGCGTATTTGATCTTCTGCTTGCGTATACACACGAAGGGGGTTCAGGCACTAGCAGGTCTGCACATATGTTGACCTGGGAGATCGTAAAAATCTCCACCCTTCACCCACCAGGCGCCGTCACCGTGATTCGAACCCGGGACCCTCAGATTGACAGTCCAACGCTTTAACCACTCGGCTACTGCGCCCGTCACTAATGTATACAATAAGTAGTTTTTGCACTGCACAAAAGTAGACAAAGCACAATAAGTAGTTATTGCACTGCACAAAAGTAGACTAAGTGTAGTTCTTGCACTTCACAGATGTAGACAAAAAGTAGTTATTGCACTTCACAAAAGTAAACAAAAAGTAGTTATTGCACTTCACAAAAGTAGACAAAAAGTAGTTCTTGCACTTCAGACTCATGCTACACTGAATTAATGTCATAGGGGTTCAGCAGCAAAGGTGTTAATGTGTTGTCCTGCACGGAAGAAGCACTCAATAACTGAGAAAACTTACAGATATCTGTGCATTTTTGTTTAGAAAGGGTGATCTATTTGTACGATGACAAGAGCCAGGTGGTTATTGATATCCACGTAGGTTTTGGGACAAAAAAGGCACCCAAATGAAACACCCCTTTTCCGTGTTTATACCATTCCAAAAGGAACACGACTTTTCCACATCGATACCATTCCAAACGGACCACAACTTTTCTAAAAAATCATACCATTCTAAAAGGACTACGACTTTCCCACATTTATACCATTATAAAAGGACCACAAATTTTCCACGTTTACACCATTCCAAAAGGACCATAACATTTCCATGTTTATACCATTCCAAAAGGACCACAACATTTCCATGTTTATACCATTCCAAAAGGACCACAATTTTTCAATGTTTATACCATTATAAAAGGACCACAACTTTTCCATGTTTATACCATTCCAAAAGGACCACAACTTTTGCACGTTTATACCATTATAAAAGGACCACAACTTTTTCCATGTTTATACCATTATAAAAGGACCACAACTTTTGCACGTTTATACCATTATAAAAGGACCACAACTTTTCCATGTTTATACCATTCCAAAAGGACCACAACTTTTGCACGTTTATACCATTATAAAAGGACCACAACTTTTTCATGTTTATACCATTCCAAAAGGACCATAATTTGTCAATGTTTACACCATTCCAATAGGTGCACAACTGTTCCACGTTTATACCATTATAAAAGGACCACAACTGTTCCACGTTTATACCATACCAAAAGGACCATACCTTTTTCCGCATTTGTAACACACCAAAAGGACCGTGACTGTTCATGTTTATTCCAGTCTAAAAGATACCTTTACCACGTTTGTTCCATTTCAATAAAGACCAAAACTTGTCCACGTTTGTGCTGTTTAAAAAAGAACCGTTACTTTTGCACGTTTATACCATTCCAAAAGGACCTGAATTTTTCCATGTTCAGTTTGTACCATTCCAAAGGACCAGAACCTATCTGCCACAGTCGAAAAAAGTCTGTAACGAACAACATTATTTAAAGGGTATTTTGCTGTAACGGCCTCTATGTTTTTTTTTTTACACTCGGAAGACGGTTAGAGGCACTGGAACTTTTCCTGTTCATGTTTAAAAAACCTTTTTCTTAATGAAATTCCTTTTTTCGAAGATTGAAAATAACTACAGTCCAATATATTATGTAGTCACAATCGTGTAGCACTTATTTATAATTACCATACTGCAAGATGGAAAAGTAACAAAATCAACCAAGAAATAAAACAAGGGATATGGAACTATGTTCGTAAAAATTAACACCCAAGGATATTGTCCTGGCACGGTTTTCGTCTGGGGGGGTGTTGGTGGGAGCACAGAACTTGTGACAAATGTACATCTGCTGGCATCGATCAGCGTTTTATGCCCAATGATCCATGTTATTCTGAGCACGGGTCTGTTCATTATTCAGTATTGACGATCTGTAGACAGGCATCGCGTCACTGTTTATGGCTGCTGACAACGACTGGTGACAGGGCTGAGGGGTGGTGACACCAAGCACATAGACTGTTGAGGACAGGGCTGAGGGGTGGTGACACCAAGCACATAGACTGGTGACAAGGCTGATGGGTGGTGACACCAAGCACATAGACTGGTGACAAGGCTGATGGGTGGTGACACCAAGCACATAGACTGTTGAGGACAGGGCTGAGGGATGGTGACACCAAGCACATAGACTGTTGAGGACAGGGCTGAGGGATGGTGACACCAAGCACATAGACTGTTGAGGACAAGGCTGAGGGGTGGTGACACCAAGCACATAGACTGGTGACAAGGCTGAGGGGTGGTGACACCAAGCACATAGACTGGTGACAAGGCTGAGGGATGGTGACACCAAGCACATAGACTGGTGACAGGGCTGAGGGGTGGTGACACCAAGCACATAGACTGGTGAGGACAGGGCTGAGGGGTGGTGACACCAAGCACATAGACTGGTGACAAGGCTGAGGGGTGGTGACACCAAGCACATAGACTGGTGACAAGGCTGAGGGGTGGTGACACCAAGCACATAGACTGGTGACAAGGCTGATGGGTGGTGACACCAAGCACATAGACTGGTGACAAGGCTGAGGGGTGGTGACACCAAGCACATAGACTGGTGACAGGGCTGAGGGGTGGTGACACCAAGCACATAGACTGGTGACAAGGCTGATGGGTGGTGACACCAAGCACATAGACTGGTGACAAGGCTGAGGGGTGGTGACACCAAGCACATAGACTGTTGAGGACAGGGCTGAGGGGTGGTGACACCAAGCACATAGACTGGTGACAAGGCTGAGGGATGGTGACACCAAGCACATAGACTGGTGAGGACAGGGCTGAGGGGTGGTGACACCAAGCACATACACTGGTGACAGGGCTGAGGGGTGGTGACACCAAGCGCATAGACTGGTGACAGGGCTGAGGGGTGGTGACACTAAGCACATAGACTGGTGACAGGGCTGAGGGGTGGTGACACTAAGCACATACACAGGTGACAGGGCTGAGGGGTGGTGACACCAAGCACATAGACTGGTGACAGGGCTGAGGGGTGGTGACACCAAGCACATAGACTGGTGACAAGGCTGATGGGTGGTGACACCAAGCACATAGACTGGTGACAGGGCTGAGGGGTGGTGACACCAAGCACATAGACTGTTGAGGACAGGGCTGATGGGTGGTGACACCAAGCACATAGACTGTTGAGGACAGGGCTGAGGGGTGGTGACACCAAGCACATAGACTGGTGAAGGAACGGAGCACTGTCGCCTGACAGACGGGGATGAGGACACATGGAAAAAACCACCAAGAACACATTTGAATGCGCCGTCTGTGTGCTAACCCACTGTTTTATTCTATCCGAAAACAACACAAAGTTTTACTTTCGATTTTTTTTATTTTATGCCACTATCTATCAGTGTCATTGACAAAGAAGTTGGAGACAATACCCATTCTCTTGTGCTCGTGGTTTCAAACCTACAGACTCAAATATCACGCGTAAGAAAAATACTCTCCAGTGATCACCTAATGCGTTAGCGCTTGAGAATAAATATCTTTGAACACAAAAAAACCCCAAAACAACAACTGAAGTTTAGATTGTGAACCCCCATCCATTATTCAGTTCTCATCTCAGCTGGCCGTGCTCCTCTTCATCACGCTGAATACGACAGTGGCGGACCTTTTTTTGTTTTCTTTTCTTTCTTTTTATTCACAATGTGAGTTAAAAGGTTTTGATGCTATAAAGCGTGTGCCTGTCAACGTTTGTTTTCAGTCTGGGCTGCTGACTGCTTGGTACTGCCACAGAAAACCAGGTACGTATGCACTTGGAGTCATCGCATTCTTTATGTTGTCAGTCTGATTTTTAACTTTAATTTTCAGACGGTGCGTAGTTAGATTCACTATATACTTTATGTTGTCAGTCTGTTTGTTTGTTGTTGTTTTTGACTCACTTGTGTAAACAAAGTGAGTCTATGTTTTAACCCGGTGTTCGGTTGTGTGTGTGTGTGTGTGTGTGTGTGTGTGTGTGTGTGTGTGTGTGTCCGTGTGTGTGTCCGTGTGTCTGTGTGTCTGTGTGTCCGTGGTAAACTTTAACATTGACATTTTCTCTGCAAATACTTTGTCAGTTGACACAAAATTTGGCATAAAAATAGGAAAAATTCAGTTCTTTCCAGTCATCCTGATTAAAACAATATTGCACCTCTGGGATGGGCAAAAAAAAATTAAAAAAGAAGCCTAATTATATGCAAACTGCATTTACTGTTATATTTATATTTTTTGTATTCTCTAAACTTGGCACTTTGACCTCTTATTCTGACGCAACAACAAGAGGAGTCATTATTATCATTTTTTGTTCAAACAGGAACTTCTTTTGCTAAGCATGAAATTTTTATTTATTTTGCAAACGTTTTGGTGCAGATTAAAAAAGGGAAATTACTATGTAATTAATGCTAGGGGACTTAATTTATCACAAGTGAGTCTTGAAGGCCTTGCCTCTCTTGTTTTTAGTATACTTTTCAAACTGTTGCCTCGCTCGTTGTGGTCGTAACATTGCCCTGATATCAAATGCATTTATTATAGTGATATAATGCTACAGTTAAGCATATCATTTATTGACTGTGAACTAATGAAGCTTTACCGACACGGGTGTGTGTCATTACAGTCACAGGAAGCGTTGCTGTATTTGACTTTTTTTTTTTTTTTTTTTTTTTTTTTGCTGCCTCGTCATCTGCACCGTTTCATTGGCATTACTCCCACGCCGCTCATTTAGATTCCCCCATACACGGCCACACCCGGGTTCGTCCGTCGCAGTCCCAGCGTCGGCAGTCCACAGGGAACCATTGATATTAGGTCGCCAGGAGGCCACACACCAGAGGAGACCCTGCACTGCTGCTGAGTCACTTCGGTGGTGTTCAGTGGTATCTGTTCTGTTTTAACGTACTTAGGACACTACCTACTAAGCCCCCTACTAACGACAATAATGGCTTAGTCGCGGAGCCAGACTGAGTGAGCGTCCCTCCCAGAGTTGAGACCTTAAACAACAGCCCCCCATGAATCTGCCGACACTGACGACATTGACAGGACTCACCCCCAGCACGGAAGTGGAGGGGTATCGAAACTGAGGTCACCATGAGAGCAGGGCATGAAAGGCCACAGATTTTGAGACTATTTTGTTTTATATTGATGACGATGGAGGAGGGTATTTGACTTTTTACATCTTCTTCTTCTTCTTCCGGATGATGCCCAGGGTCAACCAGTTGACCATTATCGGCAAACATTGTTTATCAGCTGCTTCTCTTGTTCACATAACTAATTCTCTTCGTTTCTCACATTATTCTTTGACTCCACCTTCGTTAGTGGAGTGTTGGCATAGAGGTAGGTAACGTGCCCCGCCTAAGAATCGAGAGAATCTGAGCGATCTGGTTCGAATCCTAGTGACCAGTATTTTCTCCTCTTCCACTAGACCTTGAGTGGTGGCCTGGATGTGTCGTATCCTCTTATTCTGTGGTCTATCAATGTCTATGTGTCATATCATTTTTATACTGTGATCTATCAATGTCTATGTGTCACATCTTTTTATACTGTGATCTATCAATGTCTATGTGTCACATCTTTTTATACTGTGATCTATCATTGTCTGTGTGTCACATCTTTTTATACTGTGATCTATCATTGTCTATGTGTCACATCTTTTTATACTGTGATCTATCAATGTCTGTGTGTCACATCATTTTATTCTGTGATCTATGATTGTCTATGAGTCACATCAATTTTATACTGTGATCTATAATTGTCTATGTGTCACATCATTTTATTCTGTGATCTATCATTGTCTATGTGTCACATCATTTTATTCTGTGATCTATCATTGTCTATGTGTCACATCATTCTATTCTGTGATCTATCATTGTCTATGTGTCACATCATTCTGCTCTGTGATCTATCAATGTCTATGTGTCACATCATTCTATTCTGTGATCTGTCATTGTCTGTGTGTCACATCTTTTTCCACAGTGATCTATCATTGTGTGTGTGTCACATCTTTTTCCACAGTGATCTATCATTGTGTGTGTGTCTCATCTTTTTCCACAGTGATCTATCATTGTCTATGTGTCACATCATTTTCTACAGTGATCTATCATTGTCTATGTGTCACATCATTTTCTACAGTGGTCTATCAATGTCTATGTGTCACATCATTCTATTCCGTGATCCATCATTGTCTATGCGTCACATCTTTTTCTACAGTGATCTATTATTGTCTGTGTGTCACATCATTTTCTACTGTGGTCTGTCATTGTCTATGTGTCACAGCAATTTTATACTGTGAGCTATCAATGTCTATGTGTCACATCATTTTATTCTGTGATCTATCAATGTCTATGTGTCACATCATTTTATTCTGTGATCTATCATTGTCTATGTGTCACATCATTCTGTTCTGTGGTCTATCATTGTCTATGTGTCACATCATTTTATTCTGTGATCTATCAATGTCTATGTGTCACATCATTCTGTTCTGTGATCTATCATTGTCTATGTGTCACATCATTCTGTTCTGTGATCTATCAATGTCTATGTGTCACATCATTCTGTTCTGTGATCTATCATTGTCGATGTGTCACATCATTTTATTCTGTGATCTATCAATGTCTATGTGTCACATCATTCTGTTCTGTGATCTATCATTGTCGATGTGTCTCACCATTTTCTACAGTGTTCTATCATCGTCTAATAAAGCAAAACACCGGAAGAGGCCAGTCAACTATTTCTCCTACCTCAGTACGGAGATTCAGTCACAGAAGCTGAACCAGAATACCAACAAACAGAAACAGCATAATACATACAGTAGATATTTTTTTCAACAACGAGCATGGTATGAATAAATTGTCAGTGTAATATAAAGCGATTGTATTAACTCTCTCCATACGAACGGCGAAAGAGACGACGTTAACAGCGTTTCACCCCAATTACCATCATCAAAATATTGCAAGCGGAAGGCTCTTATACTGAAGAGGTGAATGTTGACAAAGAATACCACAATTCTGACGACGGAAGCTAAAGGTTGGGTCATTCAGACACCCACTGGACATTCGAGGGGTCTGTGTAGAGGAGAAGAGAGGACTGGCCGTACTGAGTGAGTTAATAATACATTGTCAGTGTACAAAACATGTGGTCCAGCATTGACAACTCAACCTTGAAAAAGAAAACTACCCGGAAAAAAAAATCAAGAACAAAACATTCTTTCGCGCATTTTCTAAAAGCAAACTGACCCTTTTGGAAGAAATACCTTTACCCAGCGACTACCAGTTGACTGGTAATCAATACTGCTCACAGATCACTCGCATTTTCAAACGATGGTCGCAGAACCACTGTACCAAATGATCCCAAACAGTTGGCAACGACCAGAGGTTTCTTATGATTTCTTGGTAACTGATATCACTTAAGGAAATCGAAAGTATATAGTTGTGGTTAGTGTATACTGTAACTTTGTTATACAAATATATTTCTTTCTTTCTTTCGGGTTTTTTTTTTTTTTTTTTTTTTTTTTTTTTTTTACAGCAGACGTGGTTTAATGTAGACTATAAGAATCAGTCCGCAAGCTATTTTATTTTATTTTATTTTATTTTTTTTGTACGCTTATAATTGACTTCATCAAGTTTTTGCGCCTTATACATATTATTAGTAGTAGTAGTAGTTCTTTTTTTTAATGTATTTATTTATTTATTTTTATTTTATTTTATTTTTATTATATTTATTTTTATCATATTTATTTTTTTATATTTTGTTTTATTTTATTTTATTTTATTTTATTTATTTTATTCTATTTTATTTTATTTTATTTATTTTTTCTCAAGGCCTGACTAAGCGCGTTGGGTTACGCTGCTGGTCAGGCATCTGCTTGGCAGATGTGGTGTAGCGTATATGGATTTGTCCGAACGCAGTGACGCCTCTTTGAACTACTGAAACTGAAACTGAAACTGAACCTGTCACACAAAAGACGGCGTGGTACATTATGATATTAATAGAGAATCATGTCCTTGCAAAACTAATCGGCTTTTAGATTTGATGTGATGGATCTGATTCTAAACATGAACATCCCCGCAGACAATCTGAACGATCTAAATAGACATAGAAAAAAACAGACAGCGCAATCCACAAACCAAACTTTGCTGAGTGGAAAACCGATAGAAATCAACGCTGAAATGCAAATTGGGAAGGAAAAGTGTACTGGGTATACCTTTGAATTATGGTTTAAAAAAAAAAAAGCAGAACCATAGAAAATCATTGATTAAAAAAAAAAGCATTAAAAGAAAAAGAAAACAGAATTTTTGCTGATGCAAACAGACAACTCCGGAGTGATAATTGCAAACGTGATGTCCGAAAAGAGTTGTACGATGGCAAGGAAATGGAGGGTGGTATCTGCTTACCGATTCCCGTACCGTCAAAACAAAATTAATGGCAACCCTCTTCTTTTCTCCTCCCTCACTAAACAGGAAAAGTCATGAGTTCTTCGTTTCAATCACTATCATTCGCAATATTTATCATTGTCTCAACGTGTCACCGTCTTGATTTCCCCCCCCCCCCCTCAACCAGATTTCCATACAGTTTAGGTTTCTTCACTTCTTCACTGAAGAGCTAGAGAATGGTAAAATTCATCCTTCGGGTCCAGCCTGCTTTCTGTAAAAAGGACCTAGTATCATTGTTATTATTATGATTATTATGATTATGATTATTATTATTATTATTATTAGTAGTAGTAGTAGTAGTAGCTGTATCATTATTGTTGTTGTTGTTGTTGTTGCTGATACTTATTGTCCAGCCGACCGCACGGGGCCATATCAGGACTGTCTATTTGCACATGTCCATCCGCGTTAAACACGAAACTGTCATATACATACATACATACATACATACATACATACTATACACACGTATATATATATATATATATATATATATATATATATATATATATATATATATAACGATTAAGATAAACCTACAAAACACAGTTCATAACACACTCTCTTCTTAACCATTCAGCTCCTCAAGGCAAATAAGATTGGCCGTGCTGAGGTCGGTCAGCCATCCCGTTTAATTCATCATCCCCAGATTTAAAATCAAAAAATCGTAAAAAAGGAAAAAAAGAAAAAAAGAAAAAGCCAAGCAGAAAATCCATAACAAAAGCCATATAGGGCAAATAACACTGCAGAATGGACAGCTAGAGCCCATCCCAGTGTTTACAATTTCTTTCTTTTTTTTCTGCCCCATCATCTGCACCGTTTCAGTGGCATTACTCCCACGCCGCTCATTCAGATTCCCCCATACACAGCCACACCCGGGTTCGTCCGTCGCAGTTCCAGCGTCGGCAGTCCACAGGAAACCATCGATGTTAGTGTTTACAATTTCACTACCTGTATCACAAGACCAAAACAGCACAGACAGTAAGTACATCATAAACTGCGGACAAGAGAGAGAGAGAGAAAAAAAAGGAAGTCAAGGCTTGCTTTGAAAAAACAGAAAGGGGAATGGACAAGAAATAATAATAATAATAATAATGGATACTTATATAGCACACTATCCAGAAATCTGCTCTAGGTGCTTTACAAAAACGCTTTTGATAACATAAAACATTATATCTATGTTACATACACACACCAAAATGTGACCACACACACACACACACACGCACGCACGCACGCGCACACACACACGCACACACGCACGCACACACACACTGCATACATACATTTTAACATACATGTGTATCTAACAGCTACCCTAACACATACGCACACATAGGCAGGCACAAACTTACATAAACACACGCACACACAATACACATTCATATACATGCATGTAGTTGTGGACCTGCCACAATTGAACTTATTGCTGAGGGAGAGGTGAGTTTTGAGACGAGATTTAAAAGATGCGAGGGAATCAGAATGACGGAGGTTATCAGGGAGCGGATCAGAAAGGCGGAAAAAGGAGGAGACAACAGTGAAGGAAGGAAGAGGGAAAAAAAGGAAGATATAAAGGGTGCAATTGAAAAGAGGAACATTCTTGAGCACAGGATTTCCTGAAGGCAGGGATGTTGTTTATATTGAAAGACCCCTTGCATCATCCCCACAGGGAGAAACTACAACTCCGGGGGATAGTCTGGATTAACCTGGATCAAAAGCGGGATAGGGAAAGAAAACACGCCTGAACAAGAAAAACCAAACACGGTTAACTCTCTCCATACGAACGGCGAAAGAGACGACGTTAACAGCGTTTCACCCCAGTTACCATCATCAAAATAATTATTGCAAGCGGAAGGCTCTTATACTGAAGAGGTGAATGGTGACAAAGAATACCACAATTCTGACGATGGAAGCTAAAGGTTGGGTCATTCAGACACCCACTGGACATCCGAGGGGTCTGTGTAGAGGAGAAGAGAGGACTGGCTGTACTGAGTGAGTTAATCGCACTGGTTTAAAAAAAAGTGGGCAAAGCAGGTATTGGGAGAGGGTCGATTCTAGCCAGCTCAGTATGACCCCCCTCCGATCCCCCCCCCCACCCCCACCCAACCCCCCATGAAGCTGGAACCTCAGCTATCAAAATCAATGGAAGGGGGCGGGGTCGATCTAGATGAGGCCAGGTATCTCCCCGGGACACTCCGGGCTTTCTTAAATAATGCTCCTCTGCCCCTTCTCTGCAGGTCCAAATTTAGCTCAAGGGGTTGGTTTTTCCCCAGGGTTGATTACAAGCTGACCCAGAATAACTCCCACATCTTCAACGGGGTGTGGGTGTGGGTGGTGGTGTGGGTGGGGGTGGGGATAATCCAAGAAAGAAGGGTCAGTTCTAACACCCCCCCCCCCCCACACACACACCTACCCCCACCTCCCCTAGCGGGTCACGAAGACAGTCACCATTAAACCCTTCTCCATAAACAAACAATAAAGAGTGGTAACTCTCTCCACACACAAGGTATACACACTTGCAAGTCAATGCTGCTTATGCTTCCGATTCAGCTGGCACACAGGTAGGTACAAGGTACATTGGAACAAACCCAGACATTCCTCTAAAAAAAAACGGAAGCTCCGGATTTGACCATAATTATACCGATCATTTGACGTGTACACACAGCGGCAATGGCAGAAGAAATGTGCAGACACAAATTAGCTTTCTATCCAATACTTTTAATCCTTAATATGGTAAATCTGGAGCGTGTTTTGGCGACGAGACATTGTGGAATTTAACAGCGAGGCGCTTTTCTCTGGCCTTTTGGTGATGGTGGCCATCAGCGAACTTGTGGAACCGGATGTTTTTTTGTTTTTTTTTAGCTCTTTTTTTCCCCCTCAGATCTCCTGTGATCTATGTTGGTTGCAGCAAACATGGCATGTTTCCCTGCTGACCGACTGATAAATGATGAATCCACAAACTGTTGACAAAAGGGTGACAGACATGGAATGGTGATTGATGAAAACCTATTGTGAAGTCAGCTGTACTGTGTCTGTGGGCGTTTTCTATTGTGATGTCCGCTGTGCATGCTGTGTCCGTGGGTGTTTTGTGTTTTGGGGTGCATGCAGCATTGAGATCATTGTGAATTTTGCCGTCAGGTTAACTCTGTGGTGTGTTTTGTTGTTGTTGTTTGGGTTTTTGTTGTTGTTGTTGTTGTTTTTAATTTCACGTTGAATCGTCTCTCTGTCACACACATTACACACACACACACTTTCTCTCTCTGTGTATCTCTGTGTATCTCTCTCCCTCTCTCTCACACACACAGGGAGTGAGAGAGAGAGAGAGGTAGAGGGAGAGAGAGATAGAGATAGAGAGAGACAGTGACAGACATGGACAGAGAGAGAGAGACAGAGACAGACAGAGAAAGACAGACAGACAGACAGAGAGACAGAGACAGAGACAAACAGAGACAGAAGACGCACTTACTCACTAACCTCGCTCAAGGTATAGGAAGAAAGTGTTTGACGTGCGTAGTTTATGTCTGAAATTACAATCAGATGATGGTTGTTTCTTTGTTCGAAAGACTAATAACCAGACCATCCCTCAAGGTCCAGTGGAAGGTGCGTATATAGAATTATCTGTCCATATGTGGGATTTGAACCTGTGAACGTTCGCTTCCTAGTTGAGAGCATTACCATCAGACCACAGCCTCCACGTTTTAGAACCATGCAGTCTCCTCGCGGGCCGACGCTCATTCTCTTTCCAGGCCCCGTCCTCGTGGAATAAGCTCCCTCTTTCCCTCCGCAGTTGGGCTCTGTCATCCTTCAAATCTTCTCTTAACTCTCTCCATACGAACGGCGAAAGAGACGACGTTAACAGCGTTTCACCCCAATTACCATCATCAAAATATTGCAAGCGGAAGGCTCTTGTACTGAAGGGGTGAATGTTGACAAAGAATACCACAGTTCTGACGACGGAAGCTAAAGGTTGGGTCATTCAGACACCCACTGGACATCCGAGGGGTCTGTGTAGAGGAGAAGAGAGGGCTGGCCGTACTGAGTGAGTTAAAACTACTTTTTTCACATCCTGATTGGCATCTCTGTTTCATTCCTCTCCAGTTTGTGTGTCCACTTCTGCGTGTGCGTCTGTTGTGTGCGTGATAAGAAAATGGCAAACTCGTGGTGGAAGTGGTGACTGTCCCTTGATGCCTGTGTTGTTTCGTCTCAGAAAACCTGTCCTATGTGTATTTTTGTTTTTGTAAGCGCTTAGGGCTTTGGTAAGATTAAGCGCCATAAATGCCCATTATTATTATTATCATTTATGTGACTGGCTGACATTCCAGGTGCCAATTGCATTGCTTGGTTCTAACTTTTTGACAGTCACACGTGACTAAATGCCTACGTTGACCAAACTACGCCATCGGTCGGTTCCATACCACACACAGTTAGCAGCGGGTTACGACCATACTCGACTCTTCCGTCCGAGCAATGCAACTGGCTCCTCTGGGCTTTGAACGGTCCAGTCTGAAGACTTTTACCGATAGTGAGTAGTGCCATGAAATATTAAAAAGAGACTTTCATTGTGCACTTGATGTTTGTCTGAGTTGGGTCTCTCTGTGAGTAACATAACTGTCTCCCACCATTGCTATGAAAAATGTATGATCACGAAAACAACAAACAAGGCTGCGGGTAATCGATTTCCTGTAAAACTTGTCACTTGTCCCACAGTTTTAATATTGATTAATTTATTGATCTGCTGGTAACCACTATACTTCATTGCAAAAATGGTGTGTCTGTTGGTGGAATGCCTTGAGGGAAGGGTACACCAGCCATTGCCGAGACATTTGACAAGCACACAGGGGACAAAACTGGTGTCATGTTAGGTGCCCTCCCTTAGAATTGGAACGATCCGCAATTATCTTTTCCGCCCCGCCTACCTTCAACCTAAAAACGAAAAATTGTGTAAAGTGATTCTTACAATGACGAAGGGTTTGTTTGCCTGCACTAGCATTTCTTCTCCCCTGCCCCCTCCCCCAATATCTCTCTCTAATATATATATATATATATATATATATATATATATATATATATATATATGTATATATACACATCTCTCTCTCTCTATATATAAATTATATATATATATATATATATATATATATATATATATATATATATAAAATAAAACAAAGCTGACACCTATTTTGTTAAACAAAAAACTAAAAATCTGAATTTTCGCTGCCACCCGGCAGCTTCGTCACAGACTACACTTATAACAGGTGACGTAATGCTATTTTTTACGTCATCTGTCTGGCCTTACATGACGTCTTCTATTACGTAAAGTTATCATGTTCTAAATATTCCTTCAATTGTCTATGTACACATCACTCTTTTTCACTCTCACACTCTTTGTATCTCAGTGATCGTGTGTAACCACCATCACGAGAAACCAGACTCATATACATACATACATATGTATATATATATATATATATATATATATATAGAGAGAGAGAGAGAGAGAGAGAGAGAGAGAGAGATTCAAAAACTTTATTACTCATGGATAAAGACTTTAGGCATTGCCTAGTCTTCCAACCTGTCCTTGTGACAACAAAAACAGTAACGATAAGACACAACAATAATAACGATAGTAAATACTACTACTACCACTACTACTAATGATAATTATAATACTAATACTAGAGAGGTGTGTGTGTGTGTGTGTGTGTGTGTGTGTACTAGCATCATACCCCCCATCTTTACGGAGGCGGTATTGAAGACACCAGAACCCACCGCGCAGCGGTGGAGAAGGACTGGTGGACAGCACGCGAGATGTTGATAGCTCAAATCACGTGACGATCAGCCAATAAGATTGTTCGTCTCAGAGTTCGACCAGGACCTCAGAGTAATGATCAGTCTTTGCGATTGGTTGGAACCTGACCCTCACTGCATGAACATGACGCTGTGACATGGGGCTCCACTCCATGGTTATATCGCTGGGATCTGCACGGGAGAAAATTTGCCCTGCGTGGACTCCAGTCATATAGTTTGCTTTCATATCATTGGTGTGTGTGTGTGTGTGTGTGTGTGTGTGTGTGTGTGTGTGTAGAGGTACATGTTTGGCCATTCGTATATCTAATGTGTGTGTGCGTGCGCCGCGCGTGTGTGCGTGTTTCTCCACAGTTGAATCAAGAACAATAATCGCAGCCATAAAACAGGAAAAAGAAGACGCACTACAAAAGCATGCAGACCACTACGTTCAGCGCGAGAGGCGCCCTCCTCAGCTGCTGCCTGGCTGGGATCCTGACAGCCTGGCACGGCCCGTGCAGCGCTCAGGCGGGCAGCGTGCACTCTGGGCTCTTCCGGAAGCAGACGGCGGGCACGTCCTGTCTCCCGACCCCAGCTGACCCGGACGTCGTTACAGACACTGTCCGGGCACGTAGCGCTGTGGACTGTGCCCGACACTGTGCCCAGAGCCCCGGATGTTCAGCCTTCGGGCACTCGGCTCTCGGGCAACAGTGTCACCTGGTCAGTGACGTCACTGCCTTGACCGGAAGCTGCGACGGTGGTGGTGGTGGTGGTGGTGACGGTTGGAAGACGTGGGTTCGGTCTCCGTCAGTGCCGATTGCGGTGAGTTGTTGTTGTTGTTGTTCGTTTTGGTTGTTGGTATATATATATTTTTTTTATTCGTTCGTTCTTTCGTTCATTTAATTGTTATTTTCCTTTATCGGTCAATTAATCAACTATTGATTAATTGATTCTTCTTCTTCTTCTTCTGCGTTCACTCGTATGCACACGAGTGGGATTTTACTTGTATGACCGTTTTTACCCCGCCATGTAGGCAGCCATACTCCGTTTTCGGGGGTATGCATGCTGGGTATGTTCTTGTTTCCATAACCCACCGAACGCTGACATGGATTACAGGATTTTTAACGTGCGTATTTGATCTTCTGCTTGCATATACACACGAAGGGGGTTCAGGCACTAGCAGGTCTGCACATATGTTGACCTGGGAGATCGTAAAAATCTCCACCCTTTACCCACCAGGCGCCGTCACTGTGATTCGAACCCGGGACCCTCAGATTGACAGTCCAACGCTTTAACCACTCGGCTGTTGCGCCCGTCAATTGATTATTCACTTATTGTTTTTAATGTCACCTTTTTTTTCATCGGCAAACAAGTTCTCATTATTTTAGAAAATGATAAAGTATTCTTGTACCTTGTATTTCTTTCTTTCATTGTTCGTTGATTCATTAATTCGTTGCTTTACCACAATATTAGCCACGGGATCTTTACGTATTTAATGATATCCATGAGCTGGTGTATTACTTCTGCACAAAATCAAGTCGTATGAAGAAGTAACAGGACTGTGCGTTGAAAGAATTCGATTGTTGTTTTGTGTTTGAATGCAAATGTAATTGTAGCTTTACAAAAGAAAGCAAAAAAGAAAAAAGGGAAAAAAAGAGAGAACATACTGGAATGCCTAAGTGCATCTTACAGCGATGTATGTGGCTAACAGCTTGGTCAGTGGTTGTCTGCTCAAGGTCAACATCTGAATTCAGATGGCCTAGAGGTAACGCGTCCGCCTAGGAAGCGAGAGAATCTGAGCGCGCTGGTTCGAATCACGGCTCAGCCGCGGATATTTTCTCCCCCTCCACTAGACCTTGAGTGGTGGTCTGGACGCTAGTCATTCGTATGAGACGATAAACCGAGGTCCCGTGTGCAGCATGCACTTAGCGCACGTAAAAGAACCCACGTCAACAAAAGGGTTGTTCCTGGTAAAATTCTTTAGAAAAATCCACTTCGATTTTCTGTACAAATATAGCTGACAGGAGAAAAAAGAAGAAGAAGAAGAAAAAAAAAAAAGAAAAAAAAAAAAGGCGGTGGCGCTGTAGTGTAGCGACGCTCTCTCCTTGGGGAGAGCAGCCCGAATTTCACACAGAGAAATCTGTTGTGACAAAAAAGGAAATATAATACAATTTTGATTGAAAATAACGTTCCTATTGTGAGAGTTCAAGCACTAGAAATTTTTTTTTTCTCTGGACCCGTGTGACGTTGTGGGTTTTGTCTGTGACGTAATACAAATACGGGGTAAGCTGTCTGATCTCTGTGTTGTCTGTGACGTAATACAGGGTATGTCGTCTGGTCTCTGTGTGACGTAGTCTGTACTGTCTGTGACGTGATGTAAGGTATGCTGTCTAGTCTGTGTGACGTTGTCTGTGCTGTCTGTGACGTAATACAGGGTATGCTGTCTGATCTCTATGTGACGTTGTCTGTGCTGTCTGTGACGTAATACAGGGTATGCTGTCTTAACTCTGTGTGACGTTGTCTGTGCTGTCTGTGAAGTGATGTATGCTGTCTAGTCTGTGTGACGTTGTCTGTGCTGTCTGTGACGTAATACAGGGTATGCTGTCTTAACTCTGTGTGACGTTGTCTGTGCTGTCTGTGAAGTGATGTAGGGTATGCTGTCCGGTCTCTGTGTGACACTGTCTGTGCTGTCTGTGACGTAACACAGGGTATGGTGTCTGATCTCTGTGTGACGTTGTCTGTGACGTAATACAGGGTATGCTGTCTTAACTCTGTGTGACGTTGTCTGTGCTGTCTGTGAAGTGATGTAGGGTATGCTGTCCGGTCTCTGTGTGACGTTGGCTGTGCTGTCTGTGACGTATTACAGGGTAAGCTGTCTAATCTCTGTGTGACACTGTCTGTGCTGTCTGTGACGTAATACAGAGTAAGCTGTCTGATCTATGTGTGACGTTGGCTGTGCTGTCTGTGACGTATTACAGGGTAAGCTGTCTAATCTCTGTGTGACACTGTCTGTGCTGTCTGTGACGTAACACAGGGTATGCTGTCTGATCTCTGTGTGACACTGTCTGTGCTGTCTGTGACGTAACACAGGGTATGCTGTCTGATCACTGTGTGACACTGTCTGTGACGTAACACAGGGTATGGTGTCTGATCTCTGTGTGACACTGTCTGTGCTGTCTGTGACGTAACACAGGGTATGGTGTCTGATCTCTGTGTGACGTTGTCTGTGCTGTCTGTGACGTAATACAGGGTATGGTGTCTGGTCTCTGTGTGACGTTGTCAGTGCTGTCTGTGACGTAATACATGTTATGCTTTCTGATCTCTGTGTGATGTTGTCTGTGCTATCTGTGACGTAACACAGGGTATGGTGTCTGGTCTCTGTGTGACACTGTCTGTGCTGTCTGTGACGTAATACAGGGTATGGTGTCTGGTCTCTGTGTGACGTTGTCTGTGCTGTCTGTGACGTAACACAGGGTATGGTGTCTGGTCTCTGTGTGACACTGTCTGTGCTGTCTGTGACGTAACACAGGGTAAGCTGTCTGATCTCTGTGTGACACTGTCTGTGCTGTCTGTGATGTAATACAGGGTATGCTGTCTGGTCTCTGTGTGACGTTGTCTGTGCTGTCTGTGGCGTAACACAGGCTATGGTGTCCTGGTCTCTGTGTGACGTTGCCTGTGAATGATGTCTAATCTATTTGTGACGTTGTCTGTGCTGTCTGTGACGTAATACATGTAATGCTGTCTGATCTCTGTGTGACACTGTCTGTGCTGTCTGTGACGTAACACAGGGTATGCTGTCTGATCTCTGTGTGACACTGTCTGTGCTGTCTGTGACGTAACACAGGGTATGCTGTCTGATCTCTGTGTGACACTGTGACGTAACACAGGGTATGGTGTCTGATCTCTGTGTGACACTGTCTGTGCTGTCTGTGACGTAATACAGGGTATGGTGTCTGATCTCTGTGTGACGTTGTCTGTGCTGTCTGTGACGTAATACAGGGTATGGTGTCTGGTCTCTGTGTGACGTTGTCAGTGCTGTCTGTGACGTAATACATGTTATGCTTTCTGATCTCTGTGTGACGTTGTCTGTGCTATGTGTGACGTAACACAGGGTATGGTGTCTGGTCTCTGTGTGACACTGTCTGTGCTGTCTGTGACGTAACACAGGGTATGGTGTCTGGTCTCTGTGTGACGTTGTCTGTGCTGTCTGTGACGTAACACAGGGTATGGTGTCTGGTCTCTGTGTGACACTGTCTGTGCTGTCTGTGACGTAATACAGGGTAAGCTGTCTGATCTCTGTGTGACACTGTCTGTGCTGTCTGTGACGTAACACAGGGTATGGTGTCTGGTCTCTGTGTGACGTTGTCTGTGCTGTCTGTGACGTAACACAGGCTATGGTGTCTGGTCTCTGTGTGACGTTGTCTGTGAATGATGTCTAGTCTCTTTGTGCTGTCTGTGACGTAACACAGGGTATGGTGTCTGGTCTCTGTGTGACGTTGTCTGTGAATGATGTCTAGTCTCTTTGTGCTGTCTGTGACGTAACACAGGGTATGCTGCAGAGCACCACCCCCGCCATTACTGCCCCCACCTCACCACCACTGGAGTGTGAGAATGAAGGGGTGGAGAACAATGGGGTGTGTCAGTGTAAGCTGGGCTTCGTTGGGAACTACTGCGAACGACTTCCGGAAGGTATGTAGTTGTAGTAAGGTATGGAGTTGTAGTAAGGTGTGTAGCTCAAGAACCAGAAAAGTGAAGAGTATTTCGTTAGAAGAAAAAGCAGAACATTTACACCCCGAAATAAAACAACAACAACAACAACAACAAGAACTGGCATTCGAAGACAGAAAAAACTATGTTCTTGTTTCCATCCTTTGCACCCCGAAATAAAACAACAACAACAACAACTGGCATTCTAAGAGAAGAAAAAACTATGTTCTTGTTTCCATCCTTTGCACCCCGAAATAAAACAACAACAACAACTGGCATTCTAAGAGAAGAAAAAACTATGTTCTTGTTTCCATCCTTTGCACCCCGAAATAAAACAACAACAACAACAACTGGCATTCTAAGAGAAGAAAAAACTATGTTCTTGTTTCCATCCTTTTAAGAGTATTTTGCAACCGGGAAGTTTCGGTTCATGGAAAAGAAGAAACATCCACTTGACGGTTTGAGATGGTTGACTGTCTTAGTTGACAAAGTAATTCTGATTCCTGTCTATTCATCAGAAGACTGCCAACTGGAAGATACCCTCTTCCCCAACCCTACCGAATACCAGCCCATCACAATACACTACCGGCAGATTGTGCTGATAAAGTGACTGCAACTCTGGGGACATGAACGAAGAAATCAAAAGAAAACAACAACAACAACGACAATACTAATACTAATAATAATGGTATTTATATAGCGCTGAATCTTGTGCAGGGACAAATCAAAGCGTTTTCACACCAGTCATTCACACGCATATATAACTCTAAAACTGGAGAAACTGAAGACAAGGAAGAGGTAGGGAAGGGAGGCTATTTTTGGAAGAGGTGGGTTTTAAGGCCAGACTTGAAAGAGTTGAGTGTGGAGACTTGACGAAGCGAAAAAGGAAGTTCATTCCAGTTGCATGGTCCAGAGACAGAGAAAGAACATCGGTCAACAGTCGAGTGTTTGAATCTGGGTATGCGTAAACAGAGTGGATCCGAAGTCGATTGTAGTGAGCGAGATGGAGTGTAGAGGTGAAGGCAGCCACAGAGATAGGAAGGGGCAGTATTGTGAATACATTTATAACATAGAGTGCTGATCTTGTACCTTATTCTATGTGAGACAGGGGGCCAGTGGAGATGTTGCAAAAGAGGAATGATGTGCTCAGATTTTTTTTTCTGAGGACGAGTCGGACAGTAGAGTTTTGTATGTGCTGAAGGGACTGAATGGATGAAGCGGGTACAACAACACATTTCTGGAAGGTTCCAGTGTTAAAGCACCCGATTAATTAAAAAAGCGAGAGTCCCTGGTTCTATTCGTACAAAGATCAGGATTTCTTTCTTTTTTTTTTCTTTTTTTTACTCCAGTCCTCCCTCCACCAGACGTTGTGTGGTGGTATGGGTGCTAGTCTTTCGTGTAAAACGATAAACTGATATCCAGTGCGTGGCATGTACCCAGTACAGTGATGTGGAGTGATGGCCTAGAGGTAACGCGTCCGCCTAGGAAACGAGAGAATCTGAGCGCGCTGGTTCGAATCACGGCTCAGCCGCGGATATTTTCTCCCCCTCCACTAGACCTTGAGTGGTGGTCTGGACGCTAGTCATTCGGATGAGACGATAAACCGAGGTCCCGTGTGCAGCATGCACTTAGCGCACGTAAAAGAACCCACGGCAACAAAAGGATAGTTCCTGCCAAAATTCTGTAGAAAAATTCACTTCGATAGGAAAAGCAAATAAAACCGCACGCAGGAAAAAAAAGAAAAAAAAAAAAAAGGGTGGCGCTGTAGTGTAGCGACGTGCTCTCCCAGGGGAGAGCAGCCCGAATTTCACACAGAGAAATCTGTCGTGATAAAAAGAAATACAAATACAAATACAGGTAAAAGAACTAACTGAGGAAAAAGAGAATTGTCCCTGAAATATACACGTGTCGATTCATTCATGATTGACCCTCGGCAACGGAGGATGAGGAAGCGTCGTGCTATCACCGGAGGAAAGTTTTGGAGGACACGAATTTAGCTCCAGAGCCCAAAGTCCGAAGCAAGTCCAGCAGTTGCCTTCAGGAGGGGCCAGAAACGCCAGCAGGCAGGGCAGGGGGCAGACACAGCTCTGTGTTCTGATCCCCAGCAGTTGCAAGACGTTGGTGTTAGTCTCCCTCAGTTGTCCCATCTGCATTTGTGGACCCGTATAGCACTAATGTGTAAACGTTTGTATAGGGCACGCCAGCCAGTTCTGTCAAGAATCAAGAATATTTAATCCTTTCACCTATTTTGGGGACATGGAGGACATTATATAACAGCTACAGTATTTTACACCAAAATCAAACATAAACAATTAAAACAACATAACTATCAGAAACAGAGTACAAACTACATGAAACACAACGTAAATGATGATAGTGTTTTCTGATATTAAACCTCAGGATAGATAATTCGTTTCCTGCGTCATTCAATCAGATTTCAGGCACGCACACATACACACTCAAACATGTAACAAAAAACATTTTACGTGTATGACCGATTTGTTTATTTACCCCGCCATGTAGGCAGCCATACTCCGTTTTCGGGGGTGTGCATGCTGGGCATGTTCTTGTTTCCATAACCCACCGAACGCTGACATGGATTACAGGATCTTTAACGTGCATATTTGATCTTCTGCTTGCGTATACACACGAAGGAGATTCAGGCACTGGCAGGTCTGCACATATAGTTGACCTGGGAGATCGGAAAAAAATTTTCTGGCCCCTGCCATGGGGCTGACTGGGCCTGGAGGAACTTGGCTTCCATGCTTGCAGTGCAGGCTCTGTCCAGGACTTGTTGGTTTGTGATGGGGACCTGCAGCGTGCCAGCATGGTTGACTGCAAGGAGACTGTGTGGAATTGCTCCCGTCCTTTGCTGTGCCCGCACCACAGAGCACAGCAACGCACCGAACCGCACCACACCACACCACACCACACCACATCACCACACCGCACCACATCACACCATACCGCACCATACCACACCACAGCACACAACACCACACCACACCAGACCACACCACATCACATCACACCACACCACACCAGACCACACCACATCACACCACACCACACCGCACCACACCACACCATACCGCACCACCACACCATACCACACCATCCAGCACCACACACCACACCACACCACACCACCCAGCACCACACCGCACCACACACCACATAGCACCACACCACACCATACCACATCACATCACACCACACCACGCCAGACCACACCACATCACACCACACCACACCGCACCATACCGCACCACCACACCACACCACACCACCCAGCACCACACCACACCGAACCACATCACACCACACCACACCACACCATACCGCACCACCACACCACACCACACCACCCAGCACCACACCACACCGAACCACATCACACCACACCACACCACACCACACTATACCGCACCACACACCACACCACACCACACCACATTGAAGGCACCCCGATTGGCACCCATGCACCACCACCTGACCAGAACTTGGTTGGTTCAGATGGTTCAACGCCCAGCTGACTGACAGCAGTTCCGACAACAACACACGCTGAACGAAGCGTGGCTGAGGATTAGATCTCTCCTGTTCAGCCTCTTCAAAGATTCATGGGGGGGGGTGGGGGAGGGGGGTGTCCTAAAGCGTCGCTTGAATGACACGTCATAAAGAGACGTAACGCTCTTCCCCCGTCCAGACAATGCTTGCTTTGTAACCTGTTGCCCGAGACAGGCTTGTTGGTGATTATGGGCTGTTGAACTTTCGCTCTGATACATTATGAGTGGTCTTGCATCAGCTGAGACCCTCTTTAAGTCCCATTGCCATGTAATGATCCGTGTATCTCGGTGCTGGACAATGGTTGAAGCTGGTTTGTACAGGTTGTTACTGTCCTGTTGTTGCTCTCTTTAGGCTATGGACCAGAGCACTCCGGGTGTATTGATCTGCGCGTGTATGTGTAATCAGCGCTGTTTGTGAGTGTGTGTGTGGTCAGGTGTGTTTGTGTGTGTGTGTGTGTGTGTGTGTGTGTGTGTGTGTGTGTGTGTGTGTGTGTTGTGTTGTGTGTGTGTGTGTGTGTGTGTGTGTGTGTGTGAGTGAGTGAGTGAGTGTGTGTGGTCAGGTGTGTTTTGTGTGTGTGTGTGTGTGTGTGTGTGTGTGTGTTGTGTTGTGTTGTGTTGTGTGTGTGTGTGTGTGTGTGTGTGTGTGTGTGTGTGTGTGTGTGTGTGTGTGTGTGTGTGTGTGTGTGTGTGTGTGTGTGTGAGTGAGTGAGTATGTGTGTGTGTGAGTGAGTGTGTGTGTGTGTGGTGCATGAGAGAGAGAGAGAGAGAGAGAGAGAGAGAGAGAGGCCTTGACAATAATAATAATAATGATAATAATGCAATGATAATAATGATGAAAAATAACAATGACGAAGAACAACAATGCTGATGATGGTAATAAAAAAACAGTAACCCATAATGACGATGGTGGTGTTGGTGTTGGTGCTGGTGGTGATGATGATGATGATGATGGTGGTCGTCGTCGTCGTAATAATGCTAAACGAACCAGTTATCAGGAATGCTACCATCTCATTTTCCTTCCCACATAATCTGTTTGCCACCTGCGCTCCTCATCCCCCCCACCCCCACCCCCCTCGACCCCCTCCCAACCCCCTCCCGTATCCACTACCGCCCTCTCTCCTCCTGTCCCAGACTGCAAGGAGGCCATGGACAATGGAGACTACTCAGAGTTCTTCAAGGGGACAGTACTGACCATGGTCACGGTGAAGCCAGCATTGAGCCCTCAAAACATGACCGCCATGTGTCGTCAAAGCGGTCAGACGATGATCCTGATGTAAGTTGTACCTTGTGTTGTTTGGTGTGGTTGTTGTTGTTGTTGTTGTTGTTGTTGTTGCACGTGGACGAAGTTTTGTGTATTGCGCGTTGTGCTGTGTTGTGTTGTGTTGTGTTGTGCTGTGCTGTACTGTGCTGTGTGTGTGTGTGTGTGTGTGTGTGTGTGTGTGTGTGTGCGTGCGTGCGTGCGTCTCTATCTTTCTCTGTGTGTGTGTGTGTGTGTGTGTGTGTGTGTGTGTGTGTGTGTGTGTGTGTGTGTGTGTGTGTGTGTGTGTGTGTGTGTGTGTGTGTGTGTGTGCACGTTGTACTTTGTTTTTGTGCTTGCACATTGCACGTTGTACTTTGTTTTTGCATGTTGTACTTTGTTTTTGCATGTTGTACTTTGTTTTTGCACGTTGTACTTTGTTTTTGTGCTTGCACGTTGTACTTTGTTTTTGTGCTTGCACGTTGTACTTTGTTTTTGTGCTTGCACGTTGTACTTTGTTTTTGCACGTTGTACTTTGTTTTTGTGCTTGCATGTTGTACTTTGTTTTTGTGCTTGCACGTTGTACTTTGTTTTTGCACGTTGTACTTTGTTTTTGCACGTTGTACTTTGTTTTTGTGCTTGCACGTTGTACTTTGATTGTGCACGTTGTACTTTGTGCTTGCACGTTGTACTTTGTTTTGCACGTTGTACTTTGTTTTTGTGCTTGTACCTTGCACGTTGTTTTTGTGCTTGCACTTTGTACTTTGTTTTTGTGCTTGTACCTTGCACGTTGTTTTTGTGCTTGCACTTTGTACTTTGTTTTTGTGCTTGCACGTTGTACTTTGTTTTTGCACGTTGTACATTGTCTTTATCTTTGCACGCTGTACTTTGTTTTAACACGTTGTACTCTGTCTTTGTGATGCTGTGCTTCCCTTAGATATTCCACCAGGGTCTCTTCCACGAGAAGTCAAGGAACATTTCGTGGGGAAGGTTGAACAGATCAGAAGCAGCTTTGACCCCGATACACCAAGCCTCATTGATGCTGTTGAGGTCTCTAGTGTTTTTGTTCACAGAGTTTGAGCCTGTTACGGAGGAACGTATGAGAAAAGTACTCCAGAACATGCCCAAGAAGTCCAGTGACCTTGACCTTATCCCCACCTTTGTCCTATATGATTGCTTAGATGAGATTGTCCCCTTAGCTACTGTTCTGATGTGGCATGTGGCATTGTGCCTCAGAAGTTTTAAACATGCTTTTAGAAAGCTCCTGTTAAAAAAAAAAAAGCCCAACCTTGATCCAAACTGTCTGAAGCACTACCGTCCTCTTTATAATCTTCTTCCCCCAGATTTTCCAACTATTCAGTAGCTTGAAAACTTGTAATATGAATGTGGCTGAACGTATGAATGAGAACAAGCTGAAGATGAATGAGGGATAAAAAAACAAACAAAACAAGCTAATTACCATTGGCACAACATCAAAGATTAATCAGGTCACCGCCACTAAAATATCCATCTCTGGCTGCGACATACTTTTCTCCCAGTCTGTCAGAAACCTTGGCATCTACATGGATGAAACACACAGTTCAAGGATGCAGATGTCAAACACTTGTGCCGTACTTTGTTCTGTCAGCCACATAGCTTTGGCAAAATTCGCTTCCTCCTTTCCACTGCTACTACAAAAAAACCCCACAAAAACAAAAAAAAACAACAAAAAACAAAACAAAAACAAAACAAAAAACCCAAAAAAACGTGCTGTTTCTTTCATACTATCGTAACTGGTCTCCCTGATAATAAATTGAATAATCTCCAACGTATTGAGAATGATGGAGCTCTTCTTCTTCTTCTGTGTTCGTGGGCTGCAACTCCCACGTTCACTCACATGTACACGAGTGGGCTTTTACGTGCATGACCGTTTTTACTCCGCCATGTAGGCAGCCATACTCCGTTTTCGGGGGTGTGCATGCTGGGTATGTTCTTGTTTCCATAACCCACCAAACGCTGACATGGATTACAGGATCTTCAACGTGCGTATTTGATCTCTGCATGCATTTACACACAAAGGGGGTTCAGGCACTAGCAGGTCTGCACATGTGTTGACCTGGGAGATCGTAAAAATCTCCACCCTTTACCCACCAGGCGCCGTCAACGTGATTCGAACCCGGGACCCTCAGATTGAAAGTCCAACGCTTTAACCACTCGGCTGTTGCGCGCACGATGGAGCTCAATTCGTATTGCGCAACCCAGTCATGAGAGTGCAACATCACTGCTCAGAGCACTTCACTGGCTTCCTGTAAATGCGAGAATTCAATGCAAAATTGCTTTTCTCTGCTTTCAGTGTCTCTGTCACAATACTGTACCACCGATTCTTTCAGATCTTTTCCATCTGTACCATACTTATAGGTCACAGCACTCATTTCACAGCTCTCTGCTGATAATTCATTGGTTCTCCCTCTGGGACCCTTGGGTAAAAAAAAATCTTTCGCTGTCTTTCCCTCTGCTGTTTGGAACTCCCTATATCTGTCCCTCAGAAAAAGAAACAAAAATCGTCAGTGTTTTTCAACTTTTAACTCTCTCCATACGAACGGCGAAATAAACGACGTTAACAGCGTTTCACCCCAATTACCATCATCAAAATATTGCAAGCGGAAGGCTCTTATACTGAAGAGGTGAATGTTGACAAAGAATACCACAATTCTGACGACAGAAGCTAAAGGTTGGGTCACTGAGACACCCACAGGACATCCAAGGGGTCTGTGTAGAGGAGAAGAGAGGGCTGGCCGTACTGAGTGAGTTAAAAATAATTGAAAGACGCACCTGTTTCGACTTCACTTGGCATGGTGTGCATGAATGAGTGCTTGGTTCTTTTTTTTTTCTTTCTGTATTTGGTGACGTATTGCTGGGCGGGGGTGTGGGGGGCAGGGGGCTGGGGGGGGGGGGGGGTGCTTTTAAATTTTGTATTTTGAAATGTATATTTTTAGTATATTAATTGCGATGAGTATGTAGAGAGAGAGAGAGAGAGAGAGAGAGAGAGAGTGTGTGTAAACAAAAATTATGTGCTTGAGTGTTTGCTTAACTGGCTGTGTAGGGTAATACATGTAAGGTTGTTTTTTTATTTTTAAAAATTTTTTTAAATACTTTTCAAATGCACATTTCAAACATTGGCTTTTAGATTGTACAGAGCAACTGAACATGTTTTACATGGAAGGGCGCTTCATAGATTATTATTATTATTATTGTTATTATTGTTATTATTATTATTATTATTATTGTAGCCAAGTGCTCAGCTAGCTGCGCTGACTACTGTAGCTTAACTTTGCATCACATGCTGCTGCAGACATTTTGCACTTGACCCATTGATCTTAACACACAGTTAATACCGGCGCAACGTCATTCAAACTTTGAATAAAAGCCCCATCTCAACAAATGCTCCAAACAATTATTAAACTAAATCTGTGTTTCATTCACTGCCATATTATGCCTGCTGTGCTTACACAGACACCTAATTAGTTGGATGCAAGGATTTCAACTGGCGATAAGGTTACATCATTTTCTTCATTCGTCACATGTAATGCTAGCCTTCTATTCTATATGTGATCACTTATCATACACTAAAACATCACTATCATAGTGTTTGCTTGACAATAGATCGGGCAATAAAAATTTGTATAATTGTAAGATAATGTAGATTTTCGTTGTCAACACACCAACAATCACTCCACACCATTTGGCGTTGCTTGCTGGTTGCGAGTGCTGTTGCTGACTCTGCTACTGCTGTTTAGGACACTGCTACTGCTGTTGTTGTGGCCACTGCCATTGCTACTGCTGTATAGGCCACTGCTACTGCTGCTATTGTTGTGACAACTGCTACTGCTGTTGTTGTGGCCACTGCTACTGCTGCTATTGTTGTGGCCACTGCTACTGCTGCTGTTGTTGTGACCACTGCTACTGCTGCTATTGTTGTGGCCACTGCTACTGCTGCTATTGTGGCCACTGCTACTGATGCTGTTGTTGTGGCCACTGCTACTGATGCTGTTGTTTAGGCCACTGCTACTGCTGCTATAGTTGTGGCCACTGCTACTGCTGCTGTTGTTTAAAAGCCACTGCTACTGCTGCAATTGTTGTGGCCACTGCTGCTGCTGTTGTTGTGGCCACTGCTACTGCTGCTATTGTTGTGGCCACTGCTACTGCTACTGTTGTTGTGACCACTGCTACTGCTGCTATTGTTGTGGCCACTGCTACTGCTGCAATTGTGGCCACTGCTACTGCTGCTATTGTTGTGGCCACTGCTACTGCTACTGTTGTTGTGACCACTGCTACTGCTGCTATTGTTGTGGCCACTGCTACTGCTGCTATTGTGGCCACTGCTACTGCTGCTGTTGTTGTGGCCACTGCTACTGATGCTGTTGTTGTGGCCACTGCTACTGCTGCTATAGTTGTGGCCACTGCTACTGCTGCTGTTGTTTAGGCCACTGCTGCAGGAGCTTTGCAAGTGCTGTTGCTGCTGCTGCTACTGCTGCTGCTGCTGCTGCTGCTATTGATAGTCCGCTGGGTTTGCAGGCAGAGCCATGGGTACGAGAGCGGACTGAACTTCACGTGGCAGGAGTATGTGGACGGCTTCACGTTGAACGGGGTGGATGGGGCTTACTGGATAGGGCTGAGGAACCTCTACTACATCACCAACTCCAAGCAGTACAATATCATTGTGTACTTTCGTGAACAAGATCGGAGCTTCACTCGAATATGGTGAGTGAGGATGGTTGTGTTTCTGGTGTTACTGTGTTGTGTTGTTGTTGTTGTATTGTATAATATTGTATTGTATTGTATTGTATTGTATTGTATTGTATTGTATTGTATTGTATTGTATTGTATTTCTCTTTTTGTCACAACAGATTTCTCTGTTGTTGTATGGTGCGTGCAGTTTTGAACACTCCTTCACAATGCTTTCCGTCATTTCATTAACTCACTCAGTACGGCCAGCCCTCTCTTCTCCTCTACACAGACCCCTCGGATGTCCAGTGGGTGTCTGAATGATCCAACCGTTAGCTTCCGTCGTCAGAACTGTGGTATTCTTTGTCAACATTCACCTCTTCAGTATAAGAGCGTTCCGCTTGTAATATTTTGATGATGGTAATTGGGATGAATCGCTGTTAACGTCGTTTCTTTCGCCGTTCGTATGGAGAGAGTTAACACGGGATATTTTGTTCGTATTCTTTTTATTGACCTTTTTTCTGCTTTTAACACAATACAACCTCGTCTCTCAGTGGAGAGAGTCATTGAATAGAGTATTATAGATATTAATTTTGGGGAGTGTCATAAACAATAAGCTGGCTTTTGACAGGAACGTTGATTGTATTCATAAGACATATCAGTGTAGAATATTGTATTGCATTGCGTTGTATTGTATTGTATTGTATTGTATTGTATTGTATTGATCTTTGATCACAACAGATTTCTCTGTGAATTTCGGCCTGCCCTCTCCCGGTATAATGAGAGCACCATTTTTTTTCTACCTGCAATTAAGTGTATTGGTTTTCTTACCAAAGTGGATTTTACAACACAATTTTGCCAGGGACAAACATTTTGTTGCTGTGAGTTCTGTTACGTGCGCTAAATACATGCTGCACATGGGACTTTGATTTATCGTCTTATCCGAATGACTAGCATCCAGACCACAACTTAAATGTCCAGTGGAGGAGGGGGGGGGGAGAAAAAACAGAAACTAAGAAACACTATCACGTCCGAGACCCTCTAAAGCTGCTACCGATGTTGTATCGAGTCTGTGCTCAACAGTTTCATTGACGTGCTGGTGTGGAAGGGAATTGATTAATTGATGTGGATACTTATATAGCGCCTATCCTCGGTCAGAGACCAAGCTCTAAGCGCTTTACATACACGGGAACATTTGCACCACAGGCTGCCTACCTGGGTAGAGCCGACTGACGGCTGCCACTGGGCGCTCATCATTCGTTTCCTGTGTCATTCAATCAGATTTCAGACGCACACACATACACACTCAGACAGACATGTAACATTTTACGTGTATGACCGTTTTTTAAAAATTATTTATTTACCCCGCCATGTAGGCAGCCATACTCCGTTTTCGGGGGTGTGCATGCTGAGTATATTCTTGCTTCCATAACCCACCGAACGCTGACATGGATTACAGGATCTTTAACGTGCGTATTTGATCTTCTGCGTGCGCATACACACGAAGGGGGTTCAGGCACTAGCAGGTCTGCACATATGTTGACCTGGGAGATCGGAAAAATCTCCACCCTTTACCCACCAGGTGCACCGAGATTCGAACCCAGGACCCTCAGATTGAAAGTCCAGCGCTTTAACCATTCGGCTATTGCACCCGTCTCAGGGAAGTCTGAGAGTGAGAACTGAGCGAGTTTTGAATGATGCCAGGAGTGTGTGCAGTAAAGTTGTGGGAGTGAAACAAGCCAGTTAGCAAAAGCTGTATGAGATGCCACTGGTTCAGAAAGCTAGGCAAGTAGCAAGCTGACGACACCCATATTTTAGCACAGTACTTTGAGCTGCTGCCATCAGGTCGACGCTTCAAAACATTTAAAGTGAAATCCAGAGCTCAGAAGGCTTTACATTTACGTTCACTTCACCTTCGCGCGCGCGCGCGCGCGTGTGTGTGTACTTGGATGTGAATACGTGTGAAAGTGCGCGCATGAAAGTTTGTACTTTGTTTTAGTTTATGAAATAATCTATTTAACTGAAAATAATACGAAAATGGTTGTGATGAATGTGCAGTACGATCTGTGCGATGTTGACGTTCATGTCTTTCAACATATCTGTACTTATAATGTCTAGGTAATAGCAATAATAAATTAGTTATGATGGTTTAAAGCGAAGTGTTTTATACGAGAAACGTACATGTTCATTGGTTCTGTTTAATCAAGTCATGTTTGATGTTTCTTTTGTGTGTGTGTGTATTGTAAATTTTTTTTTCGCACCTGATGCAATTTCTCTTTTTGAGATTAAAAAAAAAAGTTTTCTCATCTTCTCATCTTCTGCCCTCCCCCCCCTCCAACCCCCGCCCTCACCATCCCCACTCCCAACAGGTACTTGTCTTTCAAACTGCTGGACGATGTCACCTTCAAGGCACAGATGGGATCCTTCAAGGGCGCGGATGGCGACTTGGACCTGCTGAGCGATGTGGACGGCAGTCCATTCTCCACCTATGACCACGCCCACGGCAACGCTGACTACGCCAGCTGCGCCCTGAAGAAGGGAGGGGGGTGGTGGTATGGGTCCTCCTGCGCCACCGTGAACTACAACCTGGTGGGCAGGTTCCCGGAAGTGGAGGAGCAGGTGGGAGATCTCGAGGAGAACGTCTTCTACGGGAGATTCAACGCCAGCGGCCTGAAACATTTCAACTTCTGTCTGGAAAACGTGTGAGACCCTGAAATGGGTCTCGTTGTCACGGGACTGGATTCAAACAGTACACCTAAAATGGGGAAAATAAAAGACTGGGAAGGGGATGAGTGCGGAAGTGTTGGAAGGTGGGGGTGGGTGTGTGGGGTTGGAGTTGGGTGTAGTCGGTCTTTGTGTGCATGTGTTGGAAGATAAACTGGGGCGGGTGGGGGTGGGGGTGGTTGGTCTTTGTGTGCATGTGTTGGAAGATAAACTGGGGTGTGTGGGGGTGGGGGTGGGTGGTCTTTGTGTCCATGTGTTGGAATATAAACTGGGGTGTGTGGGGGTGGGGGTGGGTGGTCTTTGTGTCCATGTGTTGGAAGATAAACTGGGGTGTGTGGGGGTGGGGGTGGTTGGTCTTTGTGTGCATGTGTTGGAAGATAAACTGGGGTGGGTGGGGGTGGGGGTGGGGTGGTTGGTCTTTGTGTGCATGTGTTGGAAGATAAACTGGTGGGGGTGGGGGTGGGGGTGGGAGTGGTTGGTCTTTGTGTGCATGTGTTGGAAGATAAACTGGTGGGGGTGGGGGTGGGAGTGGTTGGTCTTTGTGTGCATGTGTTGGAAGATAAACTGGGGTGGGTGGGGGTGGGGGTGGGGGTGGGTGGTCTTTGTGTGCATGTGTTGGAAGATAAACTGGGGTGGGTGGGGGTGGGGGTGGTTGGTCTTTGTGTGCATGTGTTGGAAGATAAACTGGGGTGGGTGGGGGTGGGGGTGGGTGGTCTTTGTGTGCATGTGTTGGAAGATAAACTCGGGTGGGTGGGGGTGGGGGTGGGGGTGGGTGGTCTTTGTGTGCATGTGTTGGAAGATAAACTCGGGTGGGTGGGGGTGGGGGTGGGGGTGGTTGGTCTTTGTGTGTATGTGCTTGAAGAAAGGTGGGTTAGAACAACAGGGGAGGCAACTGCTGTGCCGACCATCTGGGCCAGAATTTGATTATAGTGGAGATCGAGTGTCTTGCCCAAGAGACATCCCCACTCTCTCGGTTTTAGAGGGTTTTAGGACACGTTTTTGAGAGGCGTTCTGTGTGCCATTGAAAAAAAAAGGCATCGATGCCTCATAACGTGCATATGTCAGCTCCACAGCTTGAAGCCCCCCATGTCGTGCTGGAAATACTGTCACCAGAAACACTGCTGTCAGTGGAGGTCTCTTGTTGCACTCTGTCTGCCGTTATAGACGTTCCACCCCTAGCCCCCCACCTCCCCCGTTTTTTCTGCTAATTTGCCCGTTTTGTCTTTGTGGGGAGGGGGGGGGGGCGTAGGGTCCGGTGGGGGGGCACAAGGGGCGGATGAAGGGGGTTGACGAACTACAGTGCTTGCTTGCTCGCTAGAATACAGGGTTCGCATAAACTCGCTAGAATATAGGGTTCACGTTAAAAAAAAAAAGAAAAGAGTTCAAAATCACTTCAGAAAACAGGTGTATTTCCATAGAATGTTTAAAAAAAAGAAATTGAGAGATGAATTAATTTCTTCAGGCTACAATGGTCTTACCACTGCCATCTGACTGCACTGAACACACAAATGACTGTTTCAGGTACGCGTGCACCAAAAACAGCTTAAAAAATGCACACACACACACACACACACACACACACACAGAGTTAATAAAACTGACATTTCAGCCCAAGTTTTACACTCATTCACTGGTTTATAAAAGACAGTGGTAAAATTTCGTTGTAAAAACTTGCAAATAAAACCTCTGGTTATGAGTGGTGCTGGCTACACACGCTGCTATTTGCCGGGAATTGAACACAATGTACCCAGGCCTCCTTGAAGAAATTTGTCCTCCAGTTGTCCTTAACTTCTGTGAATCCTCTCTTGTCACTTGTGGCAACTATCGTTTGACCTAGATGTTTGGTGTTGCCATGACTACTGTGAATCCAGTACTGTCGCTTGTGGCCACTATCGTTTGACCTAGATGTTTGGTATTGCTGTGAATCATGTACTGTCGCTTGTGACAACTATCGTTTGACCTAGATGTTTGGTGTTGCCATGACTACTGTGAATAATGTACTGTCGCTTGTGACAACTATCGTTTGACCTAGATGTTCTGTGTTGCTATGACAACTGTGAATCTAGTACTGTCGCTTGTGGCAACTATCGTTTGACCTAAATGTTTGGTGTTGCCATGACTACTGTGAATCCAGTACTGTCGCTTGTGGCAACTATCGTTTGACCTAGATGTTTGGTGTTGCCATGACTACTGTGAATAATGTACTGTCGCTTGTGACAACTATCGTTTGACCTAGATGTTCTGTGTTGCTATGACAACTGTGAATCCAGTACTGTCGCTTGTGGCAACTATCGTTTGACCTAAATGTTTGGTGTTGCCATGACTACTGTGAATCCAGTACTGTCGCTTGTGGCCACTATCGTTTGACCTAGATGTTTGGTGTTGCCATGACTACTGTGAATAATGTACTGTCGCTTGTGACAACTATCGTTTGACCTAGATGTTTGGTGTTGCCATGACTACTGTGAATCATGTACTGTCGCTTGTGACAACTATCGTTTGACCTAGATGTTTGGTGTTGCCATGACTACTGTGAATAATGTACTGTCGCTTGTGGCAACTATCGTTTGACCTAAATGTTTGGTGTTGCCATGACTACTGTGAATCCAGTACTGTCGCTTGTGGCAACTATCGTTTGACCTAGATGTTCTGTGTTGCTATGACAACTGTGAATCCAGTACTGTCGCTTGTGGCAACTATCGTTTGACCTAGATGTTTGGTGTTGCTATGACAACTGTGAATCCAGTACTGTCGCTTGTGGCAACTATCGTTTGACCTAGATGTTCTGTGTTGCTATGACAACTGTGAATCCAGTACTGTCGCTTGTGGCAACTATCGTTTGACCTAGATGTTCTGTGTTGCTATGACAACTGTGAATCCAGTACTGTCGCTTGTGGCAACTATCGTTTGACCTAGATGTTCTGTGTTGCAATGACAACTGTGAATCCAGTACTGTCGCTTGTGGCAACTATCGTTTGACCTAGATGCTCGGTGTTGCCATGACTACTGTGAATCCAGTGCTGTTGCTTGTATTGTTATGATTATATCAGATTTGTTTGCTGGTTGTCACACAGTGCTTAAAAAAAAAGTCACAGCATAATATATTATTGTACCTTCTCATTTTAAAATCTTGTGTTGTGTTAAGTTTATT
>NC_134898.1:5525805-5540805 GCF_041734735.1 Babylonia areolata | reverse complement strand
GTACACCTGTAATTTTTGTCAAAATGTCACATTTGATTCAGTGCGCACTGCCGGTGCAGACAGTAAAATAAGGGAAATTACTCTGTAATTAATGCTGGGGGACTTAGTTTGCTTTAAACTGATCTTTCTCATCTTAAACATTACATTTTGAAATTATACTCAATACATCAAAAGCTTGGATTTTTTTTAAAAAGTGCATCACAAGTGAGTCTTGAAGGCCTTGCCTCTCTTGTTTCAAAATGTAATGTTTAAGATGAGAAAGATCAGTTTAAAGCAAATTAAGTCCCCTAGCATTAATTAGAGTAATTTGTCTTTTTTACTATCTGCACCAAAACGTTTGCAAATAAATAAAACTTCCATGCTTAGCAAAAGAAGTTCCTGTTTGTGATTCGAACCAGCGCGCTCAGATTCTCGCTTCCTAGGCGGACGCGTTACCTCTAGGCCATCACTCCACTCAGCCAAGAACATGTACAGAACTGGTTTGCTTTTCGTAATCAAGAACTGGATGGTGGTGGCAATATCCTGTTCACGTTTTGATTCTCAAATGATAAGATTCAAATGTGACAATTATTAGTGGTCAAAGTCAACATTTGTGACAATGGGTAGACGGTGGCTGTGAGCGTTTACCAATCTTACATCATCCACGGGCCGTTCGCTTTGCGTAACGGGGTAGACGGCGAACCATTGGTCACACAGTCCCCTTACCTGTTTGTCAGTCGCCCGGACAATAATTGTTCTTTGTTTCCTCGATTTCTATGGCGTTCTCTTATCAGAATGCAGTGTGTGTGTGTGTGTGTGTGTGTGTGTGTGTGTGTGTGTGTGTGTGTGTGTGTGTGTGTGTCTGTCTGTCTGTCTGTCTGTGCATGTGTGAGTTTCTGTGTGTGTGTCTGTCTGTGGGTGGGTGAGTTTCTCTCTCTCTCTCTCTTTCTGTGTGTGTGTGTGTGTGTGTGTGTGTGTGTGTGTGTGTGTGTGTGTGTGTGTGTCTGTCTGTCTGTCTGTCTGTCTGTGCATGTGTGAGTTTCTGTGTGTGTGTGTGTGTGTGTGTGTGTGTGTGTGTGTGTGTGTGTTTATATACAGTGTATGTGTGTGTGTTTATATACAGTGTGTCTGTGTGTGTTGGGGGAAAGGGCTCTGACAAATCCATACATGCTACACCACATCTGCTGAGCATGCCTGGTCAGCAGCGTAACCCTTCGCGTTACGTCAGGCCTTGAGGGGAAAAAGTGCATAAACAAATAAATGGATACAGTATCAGCATCAGTTTCAGTAGCTCAAGGAGGCGTCACTGCGTTCGGACAAATTCATATACGCTTCACCACATCTGCCTAGCAGATGCCTGACCAGCAGCGTAACCCAACGCGCTTAGTCAGGCCTTGAAAAAAAAGAAAAAAAAAAGATGGATACATCATTAGATTAATGGATAAATAAGTAAATAAACAAATGTATGAATAAATAAATAAATAAAGCAATAATGTAAGAAAGATAAGCAGATAGATAATAAAATAAAATAAATTGCTAGAAAATGAATAAATAAAATAGATGAATAAATAAATATATATGTCTATCATTTTGTGATATATACGTTTAATATATCTACATGCTTAGACACACCATACATTGACTGCCTTACGTAACATGGCGAAGAGTGAAGTCTTTGCCACAGTCCCCAATCTCCGTGAAACATGGACTCCCCCTCCTCCTTCGTTCGTGGGCTGCAACTCCCACGTTCACTCGTATGCACACAAGTGGGCTTTTACGTGTATGACCGTTTTTACCCCGCCACGTAGGCAGCCATACTCCGTTTTCGGGGGTGTGCATGCTGGGTATGTTCTTGTTTCCATAACCCACCGAACGCTGACTACAGGATCTTTAACGTGCATATTTGATCTTCTGCTTGCATATACACACGAAGGGGGTTCAGGCACTAGCAGGTCTGCACATATGTTGACCAGGGAGATCGTAAAAATCTCCACCCTTTTCCCACCAGGCGCCGTCACCGTCATTCGAACCCGAGACCCTCAGATTGACAGTCCAACGCTTTAACCACTCGGCTATTGTGCTCGTCGTGAAGCATGGACAGTTCTGTCTCCAGTTTTTTTTAGTGCATTGATCTCCAATGATGATGTCATGCATATTCACGCACGTGTGTGCGTATTCGGGCGCACGCGCGCGCACGTGTTTGCGTTTGCGAGGCATGAGTGTGATGTTCACACAGTTCAGAAAAGTCATGTGATATAACATGTGACACAGTTCAGAAAAGTCCAAGAATACCAAAAAGAACAGGTACAAGGCCATCACACACCATCGATCGCCTCAAAGAAATAAAGGTAGAGAGAGGGAGAGGCCTAAGACCAGCATGAAAGGTAGAGCATGATGCTTTGCAAATATAACTAATATTGGCATCATTTCCAAACCAACATTGCGCAAATTTCTTCAAAACGGAACAGAGTCTCTGTGGGCTTTTCCAAATACAGTAGACTGAGCAACACGCTAAACGCCACGTTCCTGGCATCAGAAATCTTTTCCCACCCTCTTGTGGCCAGTGAGCGGCAACCTCTATGTGTGTGTGTGTGTGTGCGTGTGCGTGTGTGTGTGTATGTGCGTGCGTGTGTGCGTGCGTGCGAGCGCGCGTGTGTGTGTGTGCGTTTGTGCGCGCGCGAGTGTGAAAGCGTACACATGTGTAAGGAGAGCTCTGTGCACGCGCGTGTGTGTGTGTGTAAAGGAATAGGTATGTGTGTATGCATGTCTGTATTGTGGGAGCAACGGAATATTGAAACGTGCGGGTGTGCATATATATATATATATATATATATATATACACACATATATATGTTTCAAATGCTTTGGGGCCACTGTGCAGAAAATACCGCCTTGCTGAGGGATGTGCAGAGAAGTGTGACAGGATCTGGACTGGCTGGACATTTTCAGAGTCTTTGTAAATTCTGAGAACGAGGACGTCCGGCAGATTCTTGTTGATGGTCACAGAGAACCAGATTACCTTATCAATGGCACCTGTTTCGACAGGATGCTCGGTCCACGCGATGCTGACACTACGGCAGACGACAACTGTCTGTCAGTTGCATGTGAGGCGAACTTGTGCTCAGTGTAGACGTGGCTTTAGACACAGTCATTGGTGCCACAGTTCAGTTCAAGCAACCGGATATTGTCCGATTCTCTCTCAAAGCTGGCGCAGTAACCAATCATTAGACTGAGTCATGATCCGGAGCTTGTTGATTTATCGGAAAAAAATGACAAAAGAAGACTTGGCTTCCTCTGCTACAGATTCCCCGCATCTGTCGTTGATGTGAATGCTGACAGAGAGAGAGAGAGAGAGAGATCATACAAGGTGACACAGCCACGTTCCTTGCAGTGCCTCTGTCTTCAGAATGTCTCCTGCATGTCAGCTGGGGCCACAGCAGGGATGCTGACAGTCAACAAAAATCCCGGATTACTTGAAAAAAAGACTCCGTTTCAAAGGCAACAAGCCCTGCAGAAAGAAAGAAACCCAAAAATGAAGTAATTTCAAGAGATCAATTATCAAGTAGTGAGATGATATTTTGGTTCAGTTCCAGTTAAAGAAGCCCACAATAAAATGATTTCAAGAGATCAATTTTTAAGTAGTAAAATTGATATTTTGGTTCAGTTCAAATCAAAGAAACCCAAAATGAAGTGATTTCAAGAGATGAATTATCAAGTAGTAAGTCGATATTTTGGTTCAATTCAAGTTAAAAAAACAAACAAACCACCACCACAGTAAGTGATTTCATGAGATCAATCATCATGTAGTAAGATGATATTTTGGTTCAGTTCAAGTTAAAGAAATTATGAACAATGAGGCCAGGAGATGAAATGATTAACAAATCGTAAAGAGTGGTAACTCTCTCCACAAACAAGGTACACAACTTCTAACCAATGCTGTTTACGCTACCTATTCAGCTAGCACACAGGTACATAGAGGTGCGTTGGAACAAACCCAGACACTTCCTTAAAAAAAAAAAAAAAAAAAAAAGGAAGCGCCGGGCCTGTCCTTATACCGATCACTTGACATGTGCACACAGCAGCAATGACAGAAGAAATATGCAAACACAAATTAGCTTTTATTCAAGACTGGCATAGCCTCTTTAATCCTAAACAATGTACCTTTTATTTACCTGCGTGTTAGCTGAATCGGTAGCGTAAGCAGCATTGACTAGAAGTTGTGTACCTTATTGATGGAGAGAGTACCACTCTACTATTTGTTAATCATTTCATCTCCTGGCCTCATTGTTTATTAATTTCTTTAACTTGAACTGAACCAAAATATCATCTTACTACTTGATTGATCTCATGAAATCACGTAAAATCGTAAAACCACCGAGGCAACCATGTGTTTGTTCTGTATTGTCCGTGTGTTCAATGTGGCTTGTTCGAGATTAAAGAGGCTATTCCAGTCTTAAATAAAAGCTAATTTGTGTTTGCATATTTCTTCTGTCTTTGCAGCTGAGTGCACATGTCAAATAATCGGTATAAGGACAGGCCCGGTGCTTAATTTTTTATTTTTATTTTTATTTTTTAGGAAGTGTCTGGGTTTGTTCCAGTGTACCTTTTATTTACCTGGGTGTTGAATCGGTGGCGAAAGCAGCACTGACTTGAAGTTGTGTACCTTGTGAAGGGAGAGAGTTACCACTCTTTACTATTTTTGTTAATCCAGTGAACTTCACTCAGCTACAGTTCGGGAGAGCAGGAAAGGCGTGACCCACCACCCGGCAGGCGCTCACTCCAGCCACGGACATCTGACCACAATGAAATAGCAGGTGTCGCAGGCTGCATGGCCTACCATGTCAAATTTGACCCGGTCGTATTTTGCATCCACAAACTTGTACCATTAGTATACCACATGGTGTTTGTTTAAGATACATTTGTACACGCAGACACACAGACACATACACACACACACACACTGTGTGTATGTATGTAGAAAAAACATATGCACACATATTGTACTTTCCTCATTTGAAAATCTCTCTCTTTCTCTCCCCCCCCCCCTCTCTCTCTCTCTCTGTTTTCTTCATTATGTATACCCTTCTGCATGAAATCTTTTTCCTTTCGTTTATGTGTGTGCTATTTGTAATAGATGTAGATTAGCAAGGACAGATTGGAAGAATAGGCTATGCCTAAAATCTTAATCCTTGAATAAAAAACGTTTTGAGTTCTGAGTTCTCTCTCTCTCTCTCTCTCTCTCTCTCTCTCTCTCTCTCACACACACACACACGTGCACATGTGTGTGAAGAGAGGAATATGAAAGGTGCTGAAAAAATTAAGATACAAGCAATATATAGTACTATGTCTATGTACATATATATATATATATATATATATATATATATATATTCATTTATTTCTCTTTTTTCACACTGTTTCCTTCTTTCTTTCTTCTTTTAGTTCTGCTCTTTCTCTGATCTCTTTCTTTTCATCTTACCTTTTTTTTTTTTGTTGTAACATATTTCATTGTTCGTCTCCTAATGCACAATCTTCACCGCAACGTTTGAAGAACGATCTTGTAGCGGATGTCTGGCTCACGTGTGAAGTGATGGTGATAATCCTCACCTGTACATGGAAACACACAAAGGTAGTTCAGGCACTGACAGATCTACACATGTGTTGAAGTTGGAGATCAGAAGAAAGTTACCAATCCTTAACTTAACTGGATGCAGTTGGTGTATGTGTGAATGTGTGTCTTCGTGTTTTACATTTATTTGCTTATTTATCATCATTGTTGTCTTATTTATTTATTTATTTATTTATTATTATTATTATTATTATTATTATTATTATTTTATTATTATTGTTATGACTACTACCTTTTTTATATCATAATTATTATTTATTTATTTATTTATGTAAGCTTGTCTATTATTTATTCAGCTTTTTTTTCTTTCTCAAGGCCTGACTAAGCGCGTTGGGTTACGCTGCTGGTCAGGCATCTGCTTGGCAGATGTGGTGTAGCGCATATGGATTTGTCCGAACGCAGTGACGCCTCCTTGAGCTACTGAAACTGAAACTGAAACTGGACGCAGCTGGGATTCAAATCTATGTCACAAGGTTTGAGCGTTATGTGTTCTAGTCTTTCGGTTCTTGGTTAACTGGCTGCCTGACTGGTTTGCTTGCTCCTTTTCCTTTTTTTTTTCTTTTTTTTCTAGATGACAGTCCATTATTCTGTCAGCTTGTCAGTTTACCTAGTTAGATAAATAAATGATTATTCCATTTGAGAAACTGAACGTTATTCACTATCATTGTCACCATCTTGAACACACACACACACACACACACACACACACACACACACACACACACACACACACAAGATCAGTATAGCGCAATAAAGAACCAACTAATATAACATTTCCTGAAAATAAAATAATGAAGAAAACAACGATTTTTTTTAAACAAGTGAAAGAAATGTCCAGACTACATGTAGAAAAGGGGGTGGGGACTCTGGCGAGGGTTTCACCGTTCACTCTGTCATGTCACGCACAAAAAAAAAAAAAAAAAAAAAAAAAAAGTTTCCCGGCAACCCACTGTGCAAGGAACCAGCCTCCCAGTCACGGTGTGTTCACAACAGTCTGTCCTGTTCTCACAGCTTCCCCTCTCCATCCGGTGACTGACCTGGTCAGTCTGACTCTGACCAGTGCGTTGGACTGGATGTGTCAGCTGGGACACAGGGCAGCAAGGTCCGTCCAACTGTTGGAAAACTACAAAAGCTGACACTGTGATTTTGTCACTGTGAGTACTGCTACTGTGGGTTTTTTTGTTTTTTTTTGTTTGTTTTGTTTTGTTTGTTTTTTTCTGAATCATTGATGAAGTGCAAAGTTCTTAGCTCTTTTTGTTTCAGTTTCAGTTTCAGTAGCTCAAGGAGGCGTCACTGCGTTCGGACAAATCCATAATTATACGCTACACCACATCTGCCAAGCAGATGCCTGACCAGCAGCGTAACCCAACGGGCTTAGTCAGGCCCTGAGAAAAAAAAAAGGTGAATAAATAATAGATAAGCTTACATAAATAAATAAATAGATAAATAAATAAATAATAATTATAATATAAAAAAGGTAGTAGCAATGATAATAATAATAAAATAATAATAATAGTAAATAAATAAATAAGACAACAATGATGATAAATAAGCAAATAAATGTAAAACATGAAGACACACATTCACACATACACCCACACATGCATAACAGATATGCACCAAACATGCATTTTCACAGATATGAAAGCACAGACAAATACATATAAACGTACATGAGCTCCAACACACACACACACACACCACACACATTACCCTGCACCTCCTCTACCCCCCTCCTCCACACACTCATTTCTAGTCTATGTATCGCAGCTTCCACGGCGCACACACACACACACACACACACACACACAGATGAACACTTACTTGTACAAGCACAGTTCTGGAGTTTCCTGCCTACATAAATTACAGAGGCGCGTCACATGGTCTGTGCTATCGAAATTGGTTGGCTTTCCGAAATCGCCAGTAACAAAGGCAGACCGTACGAAACGGTAGGTTTCTTTCTTCGCCTTTTTGCTTCATTTTTTTTTTATCGTGCATATGATGGCACTGTTTTGTACAGTTTGGTTGTAGCAGTGGAGCACCTGTTTCCAGCACATACTTGCTGCCTTTGCCCATGTCGATCGCCTTTGGCATTGCTCGCGATTTCCAGTAAAAGCTAGATGGGCATGTGCGAGATCCAAGATGGCCGCGGAACTCTCCAGCGGTTTATTCAGTATCCTTATGGGTGGAAAACTGTATGATTAAAACAACAAAAACAATCAGAACGCATGCATGTGTGTGTGTGCTGTCGTGTAGTGTAGTGTGTTTCACATTTGTCACAACAGATTTCTCTTTGTGAAATTCGAGCTGATGTTCCATGTACTGTACTGTACTGTACTGTATATCGGTCATCCAAATTCATGAGACAGTTTAACATCCAGTGCAACCTCATTGTTGGTTTGTCAAACTGTTGGTAACATTGCTGAACTTGCTGAATTCTGCAAGTGTGAAAGAATTGTCATATTTTGTATCTTGCAGATTTGTGAAAGTCTGTTTCCCCCTGACAGGTGATAGAATCACACGCTAATAGTACATGCACGTACTGATTCAGATGATGACACCCTGTCTGAATACTGTACACGGCGAAGACATGTGGGTAATGAATTCTTTGTTTATTTGTGCTGCAGAGTCTACTCAAGTGAACAAAGATGGCCACGCCCTGGTGGATATTGAGCTACATCATACGGCTACGTGACTTGCGTCAAAGGTGCTCCAAAGTATCCAAAATCATAACAACAATGCCATCCAAATCTGAAGCAGATGTAGACAAGCTTCTTGCAGCCTGTTTTGATCGCTGTCTGTATACCACTGCAATTCTGGTAGCAGTGCGCTACAAAAGAATTGAGCAGCTGCTGTCTAAGACAAAAATGAATTATGAGCAAGAGTCACACCGGAAGTTTTGGAATGAGGTGTTCATATACTTGAGCAAAACAGAGAGGTGGTCTTGTTTAAAGAGTTTGTTATTACATTGTACTCAGTGTTTCCCCGAAAGTCTGTTAATACGGATGGCGACAACCAGACTCGACACAGAAGGTCAGGCCATGTTCAGGATGTTGCTGGATCGTTCTACAGACCAACAGGTCCAGTGTCTTAGGGATGTACTCTGGATAATAGCAAATTTCGAACTTGTGGATCAGTTTGATATTTTTGTTTATAATCATAATAAAAGTATCCAACGAGTTCTGTTGGAAATTTCTGTGAATCGCAATTTTCATGTACACATTGTGAAATGGGCCTGCAAAATCACAAGTGAATCTGACCGCAGTGTATTTGCTGCAGCCTGTGAGGCAGGATTGTTTTCACAGTCACCTCTCAACGCTGTGGAGGACTTACTAGAAGACACAGCTTTTGGTATTGCTGTCCTCGTTAACCGGCCAGACCTCATCAAGTCCCTGTACTATGCTGGTGCAGCGACAAACGAAATGGTATTTCAGTTGGGTCGCCATTCCATACTTGCGAGAAGATGTTTGCCTAACCCAGTTGAAAGCCGCGTGAAAGCTGCCAGAGAAATCCGAGATTTTCTGATGAGCAAAGCCTCACAGCCTCGTTCGCTGGAGAGTCTGTGCCTCAATGAGGTGTCCAAACGTGTTGGCTGGGGCCATGTCAGGGATGTTAATGTAGCTCAGCTACAAATGCCTAACTCGCTGAAGGACGAACTGTCTCGTTACTGGAGGGATATCAACACGAGCTGACCCCGTCATCTTTTCCCACCTTCAGAATGGTTCACATGTTGGGTACACCCGTAAAAAAAACCTTGTCAAAATGTGAAGGATTTCATTCGGTGTAATTCTTTGTAAGTCTTTGTATTTCATACCCATAATCTGACGTCTATTTCCTACACACTGAGGCCCTCACTTAGACCTGTACACATTAGGGGTTAGTGCATCGTATCAAGCCGCTCCTTGTCATGAACTTCACATCTCACAAGCACCGCTTCCTCTGCATTTTTATTTTATTTTATTTTATTTTTAAATTTATATATGCTTATAGTTAACTTCATCAAGTTTTTGCACCTTATACATATTATTATTAGTAGTAGTTCTTTTTTTTTTTTTTTTAAATGTATTTATTATTTATTCACCTTTTTTTTTCCTCAAGGCCTGACTAAGCGCGTTGGGTTACGCTGCTGGTCAGGCATCTGCTTGGCAGATGTGCTGTAGCGTACATGGATTTGTCCGAACGCAGTGACGCCTCCTTGAGCTAGAGAAACTGAAACTGAAACTGCATCTCTATCAACAACTCTCCACCCCCTGACCTCTTTCAACACAAACCCTACCTGTTCAACATGGATGTGAGGAAGCTGTAGTCGTTTGTCTGTCTTGAGCCACGCCTCCAGGGGTCTTTTTGTTAACTCCATCTTCTGAAGATTCCACGTTGTGTGAGAGTGATGGCCTGGAGGTAACGCGTCCGCACTAGGAAGCGAGAGAATCTGAGGGCGCTGGTTCGAATCACGGCTCAGCCGCCGATATTTTCTCCCCCTCCATTAGACCTTGAGTAGTGGTCTGGACGCTAGTCATTCGGATGAGACGATAAACCGAGGTCCCGTGTGCAGCATGCACTTAGCGCACGTAAAAGAACCCACGGCAACAAAAGGGTTGTTCCTGGCAAAATTCTGTAGAAAAATCCACTTCGACAGGAAAAACAAATAAAACTCCACACAGGAAAAAATACAAAAAAATGGGTGGCGCTGTAGTATAGCGACGCGCTCTCCCTGGGGAGAGCAGCCCGAATTTCACATAGAGAAATCTGTTGTGATAAAAAGGAATACAAATACAAATACAAATACTTGTGGGTGGGTGTGTTCTGTGCCAAAGCGTGAGCGCGCAAGAGTGCATGTGTATGTGTGCAGGGATTCTTTTGTAGGTATTTTGTTGTTGTTGTTGTTGGAGTGATGGTTCTCTTTGCAGTTTGTTGTACTGTATTGTCTTGTTGTTGTTGCTTTGTGTGTGTGTGTGTGTGTGTCCTATTTTTGAATGACAATTTATTTGCTGTGATTGTTGGATGTGAAATGGTGTCATTTATAAATGCATTCCGTTTGCTGTTTATTTATATTGACAGTGTCTGTTTTATTGAGGTGAAGATGTAAACAAAGTTATCCATTTTCGCTTCAATAAAAAAAATTAAAAAAACTATTAATTTTGGTTACAGACTACATTCATTTGCATCATTAATTCATATCTCTCAAATACACACACACACACACACACACACACACACACACACACACACACCACGGGCCAAGAAAAGTCTTTGTTCTCTCTCTTCCTTTCTTCCCCCTCCTCCCCCCTCTCTCTCTCTCTCGCTAAAGACCAGGGAATAGATTGTATTTGCTCTCACTATCTCTCCCTTGTTTCTCCATGTCACTCTCTCCCTCCTCTCTCTCTCTCTCCCCTCTTCTCTCTCTCTCCTCTCTCGCCTTCTCTCTCTCTTTTCCCTCTTCTCCCTCTCTCTCTCTCTCTCTCTCCCCTTCTCTCATTCTCCCTCTCCCTCTCTCTCCGCTCTCCCCCTCTTTCCCCCCCTCTCTCCACTCTCCCCCTCATTCTCTCTCCCCCTCTCATTCTCCCTCTCCCCCTCTCTCTCCACTCTCCCCCTCTCATTCTTAACAACAATAAGGATATAGAAAAAGTACACACATTTGCTATTAAGCGTTTCCTTTGTGTTCCACTTCATTCATCAAATAAGATTCTATACGGGGAGATAGGCAGATACCCACTTCATTTAAGAACATTTGTAAAATGTATTAAATATTGGATTAAGATAACACGTTTACCAGTATCAAGGCTATGTAGACAAGCCTATGAAATGATGTTGGTACAAGAGGAAGCAGGGAAGCAAAACTGGGCATACTTTGTTAAGAAGGCATTAATAGAAAATGGATTTGGAATTGTGTGGTTGTGCCAGGGCGTAGGGTATGAAAATGGATTTATTTCTGAGCTTAAAGATAGACTGATTGCATCATACAAACAAAACTGGCATGCACAAATGGAATGCAAAGAAAAATATACTTGGTTCTTTTCATTTAAAAGTATATTCCAAACAGAAAAATTTATTATGATAATATCAAACAGGTGGCACAGAACAAACCTAGCCAAATTTAGATTAAGAACACTTGGCTTTAATGCCAATAAAAGATGGTTTGAAACTGGCACAGAAACACAGTCTCCCTGTCCAATATGTAACTCAGCTACTGATGATGAAAACCATTTTGTCTTTCAGTGCAAATCTTATGATGTTATTCGTAAAAAATGTATTCTTTTTGAAAAGGATGTAGTAAAAAGAGAAGATATGACAATGCTGCTCAGATCGAATGATGAAGACATCATAAAATCATTTGCTAAATATATTTCAGAAGCATGGGATTTTAGAAAGAAAATGATAAACAGAAGTTTAGATGTACAATTATGAGTAAAGCAAAATTCGTTTATTCATTTATGGAAAAAAACTATTATAGGACATATTATTTGATGATAATTCGATAGATACACACGATTGTGTGCATGTGTATGCAAAACTGTTTATTCATTTTGGATGGTCGAGCTGACCGAAGTGATCAGTTGATTTATGTTTGTCCCATTTTAGGTATATACATTATTTGTGTGTGTGATGAGAATGTTGATTTATATTATGTTTCTTTGTTTGATCTTATGTTTCCTGTTAATGCATTGTTCCCCCCTGTCACAAGGACAGTACAGTCAATGACAGTAAAACATCAAAGCGTCAAAAAAAGCGTCTCCCCCTCTCATTCTCCCTCTCCCCCTCTCTCTCCACTCTCCCCCTCTCTCTCCGCACTCCCCCTCTAATTCTCCCTCTCCCTCTCTCTCTGCTGTGCCCCTCTCATTCTCACTCCCCCTCTCTCTCCACTCTTCCCCTTTCTTCTTCTCCCTCTCCGCTCTCCTCTCATTCTCCCACTCCCTCTCTATCCACTCTCCATCTCTAATTCTCCCTCTCCCTCTCTCTCTGCTGTCCCCCTCTCATTCTCACTCCCCCTCTCTCTCCACTCTTCCCCTCTCTTCTTCTCCCTCTCCGCTCTCCTCTCATTCTCCCACTCCCTCTCTCTCCACTCTCCATCTCTAATTCTCCCTCTCCCTCTCTCTCTGCTGTCCCCCTCTCATTCTCACTCCCCCTCTCTCTCCACTCTTCCCCTCTCTTCTTCTCCCTCTCCGCTCTCCTCTCATTCTCCCACTCCCTCTCTCTCCGCTCTCCTCTCATTCTCCCACTCCCTCTCTCTCCACTCTCCATCTCTAATTCTCCCTCTCCCTCTCTCTCCACTCTCCATCTCTAATTCTCCCTCTCCCTCTCTCTCCACTCTCCCCCTCTCATTCTCCCTCTCCCCCTCTCTCTCCACTCTCCCCCTCTAATTCTCCCTCTCCCTCTCTCTCCACTCTCCCCCTCTAATTCTCACTCCCCCTCTCTCTCCACTCTCCTTCTCTCTCCTTCCTCCCACTCCCCCCCTCTCTCATTCTCCTTCTTGTCCTCTCTCCCTCGTCTCCCCTCTCTCTCTCTCACTTCTTCACTCACTCTTTCCCTCATTCTCTCCCTCTTTTACTTCCTCTCCCTCTTTTTCTGTCCCTACCTCTCTCTCTCTCTCCCCCCTCTCTCTCCCCCTCCCTCTCTTTTATCCCTCTCTCTCCCCCCTCTCTCCCCTCTCTATCCCTCTCTCTCCCCTCTCCATCACTCTCTCTCCCCCTCCCTCTCTCTCTTCTATCCCTCTCTCTCCCCCTTCTCTCTCCCCCTTCTCTCTCCCCTCTCTATCCCTCTCTCTCTCCCTCTCTCCCCTCTCTATCCCTCTCTCTCCCCTCTCTCTCCCTTCTCTCTCCCCCTTCTCTCTCCCTTCTCTATCCCTCTCTCTCCCCTCTCTATCCCTCTCTCTCCCCCTTCTCTCTCCCCTCTCTCTCCCCTCTCTATCCCTCTCTCTCCCCCTTCTCTCTCCCCCTTCTCTCTCCCCTCTCTATCCCTCTCTCTCTCCCTCTCTCCCCTCTCTATCCCTCTCTCCCCTCTCTATCCCTCTCTCTCCCCCTTCTCTCTCCCCCTTCTCTCTCCCCTCTCTATCCCTCTCTCTCTCCCTCTCTCCCCTCTCTATCCCTCTCTCTCCCCTCTCTATCCCTCTCTCTCCCCCTTCTCTCTCCCCTCTCTCTCCCCTCTCTATCCCTCTCTCTCTCCCTCTCTCCTCTCTCTCTCCCCTCTCTCTCCCCTCTCTATCCCTCTCTCTCCCCCTTCTCTCTCCCCCTTCTCTCTCCCCCTTCTCTCTTCCCCTTCTCTCTCCCCCTTCTCTCTCCCCCTTCTCTCTCCCCCTTCTCTCTCCCCCTTCTCTCTCCCCCTTGTCTCTCCCCCTTCTCTCTCCCCCTTCTCTCTCCCCTCTCTATTCCTCTCTCTCTCCCTCTCTCCCCTCTCTATCCCTCTCTCTCCCCTCTCTATCCCTCTCTCCCCCTTCTCTCTCCCCCTTCTCTCTCCCCTCTCTATTCCTCTCTCTCCCTCTCTCCCCTCTCTATCCCTCTCTCTCCCCTCTCTATCCCTCTCTCCTCCCCCTTCTCTCTCCCCCTTCTCTCTCCCCTCTCTCTCCCCTCTCTATCCCTCTCTCCCCCTTCTCTCTCCCCCTTCTCTCTCCCCTCTCTATTCCTCTCTCTCTCCCTCTCTCCCCTCTCTATCCCTCTCTCTCCCCTCTCTATCCCTCTCTCCCCCTTCTCTCTCCCCCTTCTCTCTCCCCTCTCTCTCCCCCCTCTCTCCCCTCTCCTTCCCTCTCTCTCCCCCTCCTCTCTCTTCTATCCCTCTCTCTCCCCCCTTTCTCTCCCCACTCTCTCTCCCCTCTATACCTCTCTCTTCCCCCTCTCTTCCCCCTCTATCTCTCTCTCCCCCTCTCTCTCCCCCCTCTCTCCCCTCTCCTTCCCTCTCTCTCCCCCTCCCTCTCTCTCTTCTATCCCTCTCTCTCACCCCTTTCTCTCCCCACTCTCTCTCCCCTCTATACCTCTCTCTTCCCCCTCTCTTCCCCCTCTCTCTCTCCCCCTCTCTCTCCCCCCCTCTCTCCCCTCTCCTTCCCTCTCTATCCCCCTCCCTCTCTCTCTTCTATCCCTCTCTCTCACCCCTTTCTCTCCCCACTCTCTCTCCCCTCTATACCTCTCTCTTCCCCCTCTCTTCCCCCTCTATCTCTCTCTCCCCCTCTCTCTCTCTCTCCCCCCTCTCTCTCCCCTCTCCTTCCCTCTCTCTCCCCCTCCCTCTCTCTCTTCTATCCCTCTCTCTCCCACCTCTCTCTCCCGCCTCTCTCCCACCTCTCTCTCCCGCCTCTCTCCCCCCTCTCTCTCCCCTCTCTATCCCTCTCCCGCCCTCTCTCCCCCCTCTCTCTCCCTCTCCTTCCCTCTCTCTCCCCCTCCCTCTCTCTCTATCCCTCTCTCTCCCAC
>NC_134898.1:5500805-5515805 GCF_041734735.1 Babylonia areolata | reverse complement strand
GGTAGTGGTGGTGGTGATGGTGTGGTGGTGGTGGTGGGGATGGTGTGGTGGTGGTGGAGGTGGTGGAGAGGTGATGGTGGTGGTAGTGGAGGTGGTGGAGGGGTAGTGTGGTGGTGGTGGTGGTGATGATGATAATGATGATAGTGGTGGTGGTGGTGGTGGAGAGGTGGTGGTAGTGGAGGTGGTGGAGGGGTAGTGTGGTGGTGGAGGTGTTGATATCTAGATTTTTTTTTTCCTGTACCCTCCATTCGCTGCCTAAAGCACCAAAAGCAGAGGAAACGAGAGTACAGCCTGCACTCGATTTGTTCTGATGTCACGTGTCTTTTGGGTGCAGATGTACCGATAGCAGCCATTGCCGGGGGGGTCGTTGCCGGTGCCGTCGTACTGATCATCGTCATCGTTGTCATCGTCTTAATCAAGAGGTAAGCTTGGTCACGAGATTTCTAAATACAAGTATCTTCTTTCCTTCTTTCTGTCTCTCTGTCTCTGTCTCTGTCTCTCTCTCTCTCTCTCTCTCTCTCTCTCATGTGTGTGTGTGTGTGTGTGTGTGTGTGTGTGTGTGTGTGTGTGTGTGTGTGTGTGTGTGTTTGCTTGAAAGATGAGTGAAGAGGACCAACGCATTCGTGTGAAGTTCTGTTTTCATTGCGTACTACTCACGCAGTGTGGCATGCCTTTCTCACTAACTCCAACCAGTCGCCTCCACTTCCTCTCTTTCTCTCTCTCTCTCTCTCTGTCCCTCCCTCCCTCCCTACCCCGTCTCTGTCACACACACACACACACACACACACACACACAGACACACACACACACAGAGAGAGAGAGAGAGCAGTCCTGTCTTCCTGTTGAGGAGGAAGTGCAAGGTCAAAGCGGGCCCAACCTGTGAGGAAATCGTCAGGCCATGGACCAGGATCCACCAAAACAGGGAACAACTGAGTCAGAGCTGGAGGGTGTGGAGGTGGGGTTGAGGGGGGGGGGGGGGGGGGGGGGGGGGGGGAGAGGGGGTCAGGGGTCAAGGGGGTGGGAGGTAGGGCTAGACCGGCGTGGTACTGGGAGGTAGATGGCGGAGGACGAAAAACAAAATGAAGTAGAATTAATTGTAATGTGATGTCTGTATTGTACTGATCTTGGCCACAACAGATTCAAGATAAGATAATGATAATAATAATAATGATGATGATGATGATGGTATGTATATAGCACTGAATCTTGTGCAGAGACAAATCTAAGCGCTTTCACACCAGTCATTCACATGCATGCATAACTCTAAAACTGGAGAAAACTGAAGACAAGGAAGAGGTAGGGGAGGGAGGCTATCTTGTGAAGAGGTGGGTTTTAATTAAGGCCAGACTTGAAAGAACTGAGTGCGGAGACCTGACGAAGCGAAAGAGGAAGTTCATTCCAAATGCAAGGTCCAGAGACAGAGAAAGAACGGCGTCCAACAGTGGAGTGTTTGAATCTGCATGCTGGGTATGTTGTTTCCCTAACCCACCGAACGCTGACATGGATTACAGGATCTTTAACGTGCGTATTTGATCTTCTGCTTGCATATACACACGAAGGGGGTTCAGGCACTAGCAGGTCTGCACATATGTTGACCTGGGAGATCGGAAAAATCTCCACCCTTCACCCACCAGGCGCCGTCACCGTGATTCGAACCCCGGACACTCAGATTGACAGTCCAACGCTTTAACCACTCGGCTATCGCGCCCGTCGACCCCTTACACAAAACACTAGCCTTCACAGAAAACGATGGGGGAAAAAGAAAGAAAAAAAAAAGCCCAAACAAAATAAACAAAAAAGTAAATATATTTACATTTGATGAAAAAAAAGAAGGAAAGATACATGTTTGTTTTTTGTTTTTTGTTTGTTTGTTTTTTGTTGGGGCCTCCATCCTCCTCTTTTTTTTCCCACATCTTTCTTTTTCTTCTTTCACAAACTCATATTCACCTTTCATGCACCACTTTCCCCCACACACCTTAACTAATCACTTTCATTCTTTTCCCTATCGTCTGGCGCAGCAATTGCCCCAGTCTGTCTTGAGGCATGCATTTTAAGAATATTCGATGTCTGTATACATTTGCCAGGGTTTTTTTGATGTTCTAGTGTTCTGATGTATGTTAAGTAGTTCAAAATGAAACAAGAATAACAAGAGGCACAAAGCATTCGTAAGGTTTACTTGTGATTAATGACCTTACAACAAAAACCGGTTTAACTACAATAAACAGCGAAACGGGAACTTGTCTCAACTTCATCGTATTACGTAGCTATGGCAGTAAGAAGTTGAAAGCAGTCGATGAAAAAATGCCAAGTATCCGTTGGTGGAATGCGAACGTCAAAAAATCAAAGGCGATTTGTCTGTTGTTGTTGTTGTTTTTGTTGTTGTTGGGTTTTTGTATGTTTTTATTTTTATTTTTATGATTATTATTTTTTTTTGTTGATTTTTTTGTTGTTGTTGCAAACATTGCTTTGTTGAGGCCACGACCGAAAAAAGTGTCGTCTGCCTCATGCGAAGGGTAATAACTTTGACATGTAACTCGATAGCAGTTGCTAGCAACGGTTATTGCCCTTCGAATGCGCGTTTTTGTTTGTGTGTCGGAGCGAGAGAGACAGACAGACAGACACAGAGACAGAGAGAGAGCCTTTGGCGAGACATTCTATTCTATTCTATTCTACAAGTGTGTGTTTTTTTATTTTCGCGCCTGATCCATTCTCGTTAAGAGATAATCAAGCCATGTCGTTGATCTTTTCTTTCAAACCTGGGGCGCAAACACTCAATCAACTGTTGAGTAAAACCATGTCCTTTGGCAGACCTGCCGAACACGGCGACAGTGAGATGAACTAATGTTGAGGAGGGGGAAAGAATTGAAAATTAATAAGTAAAAGGACACAGATAATAATGATTATGATGGTGAATGATGATGATAATGATGATGACAGCAACAACAGCAACACTTCTTCTTATTGCTGTTGTTTTGTTGTTGCTGTTGCTGCTGCTGCTGTTGTTGTTGTTTTTGATGTTGTTATTGTTGCTGTTGTTGTTGTTTTTGATGTTATTGTTGTTGTTGCTGCTGCTGCTGTTGTTGCTGCTGTTGTTGTTGTTGTCGTTGTTGTCAAATAGCTGCTGCTGTTGTTATTGTTGTTGTTGTTGCTGTTGTCAAGTAGCTGTTGCTGTTGAACAGCTGGTCAGGCATCTGCTTGGCAGATGTGGTGTAGCGTATATGGATTTGTCCGAACGCAGTGACGCCTCCTTGAGCTACTGAAACTGAAACTGTTGCTGTTGTTTATTGTTGTTGTTGTTTTTGATGTTGTTGTTATGGTTGTTGCTGCTGCTGTTGTCGTTGTTTTTGTTGTTGTTGTTGTTGCTGTTGCTGTTGTTGTTGTTGTCAAGTAGCTGCTGCTGCTGCTGCTGTTGTTGTCGTTGTTGTTGTTTCATTAGGGAGGGGGGGGGGAAGATACTAGGAGACAGGCGGACAGAGAAAGACACATACAGACAGACATGAAGAACAAAATGATAATAAAGGAAAGGAAAAAAACAACAACCCCCCAATCCCCCCCCTCCCCCCAGATTGATAACAATGAATAAATAGATAAATAAACAGATAAAGTGATAATAATAATAATAATAATAATAATAATAACAACAACAACAACAACAAAACAACAATAATAATAATATCAATTATAATAATATCAATAATATTAATGATAATAATACATACATACTTAAATAAATAGATGAATGAATGAATAAATAGAAATGACCTTCCTGTCTGTGCCCAGACGACGACGCTGTGGAAAGGATTACGACAGTGAAAGTGAGGAGGACGACACCATGATCCCCAAGACCCTGCCCAAACTGGATGAGTTCGGACGGATCATCCCGGACACGGCACAGGTCGTCAACGCCCACCCTGGGGGGCCAGGAGGAGCTGGAGGGGCAGGGGGAGGTACCCTGACGCCGCCCCAGGGTGTGTACGAGAACCCAGACCAGCCGGGCACCCAGGCGTGGATCCGGGACGGCAGCGAGAAGCAGCTCAGCGGCGAGGACTCCGGGGGCGCCTACATCGTTCTCCTGGACCACCGGCCCAGCACCCCCACCTCGCCGAACCCCCCGGGCCTGCCCAAAGGTGGCTACATCCCCATGGGCAACAACAACGCTGCCCCACCCACCGGCGCCGCTCAGAAGACCCCCGTGTACGTCAATGAGCCCGGCAAGGGCAAGGCGCCGACCGCGGCGGGGAGCGAGGTGGACCCGGCCGACCTCCCCAGGGATCATGTCTACGATAACATGGAGGAGCTGGAGCAGGCGGGTGCGGCCCGGGTCTCTGCTGCCTCAGCATCATCTCCTGGAGGGACCGACGCCACGGCCGGACGTGCGTCCACAGCGAAGCTGCCCGTCGGAGACCTGAAGCCGACGCCCTCGCCAAAGCCCGGGTCCCAAAGTGTCTCCGAAACCCTCGCCAAAGCTCCAGAAGGAAGCGTTCTCTGTGAAGCCTTCACCCAAACCGTCACCCAAGCCTTCGCCTAAGCCTTCACCTAAGCCTTCACCCAAACCTTCACCCAAGGCCCCGCAGGCTGCCTCTGTAAAATCCTCTCCTGGACCTTCTCCTCTTGCTGCGGCTGCAGCATCGCCAGCGCCTCCCGGGCAGAGTGACAGTGACAGTGAGGGCGAGAACTACGAGAACATGATGAAGCCGGACGACGACTACGTCAACAGCCCCAAACCCAAGGGGCTATAGAATGGAAGATAGATAGAATGAAATAGAATTATGTCTTTATTGCCAAGTTTACCTGGATCACAAGGAATGTGGGTTGAGGTGGGGTGGGGGTGAGGGTGGCCAGTTTTATAACAAGTAAAAACATGAATCGGAAATCACACGAAAGCACAAATGCAGAAGAATTTGATGCACATACAATTTAAATACATGTACGTGCTTGTACATACTCACGCTCACACACACGCCCGCACCTCTACCACCCCCACCCTCACGCACACACACAAAACAATCAGAGCGTATGCTCACTTGAATTTACACTTCATTTCTTATTACATTCATGGCTTATGACTAGGTCTACAGTTGAAATTCTTTTTAATGGTTGCTGATTATACTATTACCTTTTAAACACTTGGGTTTGTTCGAGATAGAGAGGGCACTGATTGTTTTAGTGAAGAAGCTATTGCTGAAGCGAATGGTTTTGGTCATACTTCTGGACTGACGACCTGAGGGGAGCACCTCAAAAATCCTGAAAGCTGGATGTGATCCTGGCTGACTTTTCCTTTCTGGGTGGCATCTCTATCCATCCAGAGATGGCAGATCATACCCGATAATCTTGGTGGAGATTTTTCTCAAATCAGATCTGTTCAGATTTCTGTCGTAGAAATATTTCCGTGCCAAACCGTAATGGTGAAGGTTTAATAAGTTTTCAATGACAGCTCCATTGAAGTCAACCATGATTTCTTTTTTTTAATTTTTTTTTTTTTAGGCTAAACTTTCTGAGGCGCCGAAAAACATGCAGACACTGTTGTGCTTTCTTAACATTTTTTCCGTATTTTTTCTCCCACTTCAAAGCATTATAAATGATCACCCTGAGAAATTTGAATTCACTGATGGTCTGTCTCCTTGTATTTAACGACAAGAGATACGGGGTCAGAACGGGTCTTCCTGAAATGTAAAACAAGTCCCTTTTTTTCTTTTCTTTTTCTGATTCGTACAGTTCTAAGTTGTTTAGATCACACCAGCTGACAAGTTTCAGTACTTCTTCCCTGTGATTTGACTCATCACTGTTCGTAATAAACCCTTCGAAAGTAGTGTCACCAGCAAACGTAAGCATGGTATTACATTTATCATGAGTTGCACAGTCGTGTGTTGATGATGAATACAACAGTGGGGATAGAACACATCATTGCGGGGCGCCTATGTTGACAATACAGGGGTGGGGGGGGGGGGGGGGGGGGGGGGGGGGCGGAGGCGTGTAAGTCACCAACTTTATCAACTTATGGTCTGCATCTTGTAAAATCTAGAATCCATGCACAAACTAATAAAGGCAGCGAAAATTCTTTCAATTTGAAGTGTAGCTTTGATGGTACTATTGTGTTGAATGCAGAGTTGAAATCAATTAAAAGAATCCTAGCATAGCTGTTGGTATTTTTGAGATGTCTGAGGACGTAGAAGAGAACAATGCTAGTGGCATCTTCAATTGACCGGTGAGCTCTACATGCGAAACGGAAAGGGTCAAAATATGGGGAACGCATGCTTTAGATACTGCAGAATTACGTTCTCACATGTTTTCAGGACGACTGATGTTAATGTCACAGAACGATAATGATTAAGGCATTCAGGATGTATTTTTTGGAAGAGGAATGATTTTTGATTTCTTGAAGCAGCGTGACACCACACATGACTGAAGGGGCATGGTGGAGACGTCAGTGAAGACACTAGACAACTGGATTGCGCAATTCCCAAAAAGCCCTGGTGAGATGATGTCAGGACCAGCTTTTTTTCTCATTTTTTCCAGACGACTGAAGTGGTGTCTGATTTAATAATAATAACAATAATGGTATTTATATAGCGCTGAATCTTTTGCAGAGACAAATCAAAGCGCTTTCGCACCAGTCATTCACACGCATGCATAACTCTAAAACAGTAGAAACTGAAGACAAGGAAGAGGCAGGGAAGGGAGGCTATTTTGGGAAGAGGTGGTTTTAAGGCCAGACTTGAAAGAGCTGAGTGTGGAGACTTGACGAAGCGAAAGAGGAAGTTCATTCCAATCGCAAGGTCCAGAGACAGAGAAAGAACGGCGGCCAACAGTCGAATGTTTGAATCTGGGTATGCGTAAACAGAGTGGATCCGAAGCCGATCGTAGTGAGCGAAATGGAGTGTAGAGGTGAAGGCAACCGCAGGAGATAGGAAGGGGCAGTTTTGTGAATGCATCTATAACATAGAGTGCTGATCTTGTACTTTATTCGGTGTGAGACAGGGAGCCAGTGGAGATGTTGCAAAAGAGGAGTGATGTGCTCAGATCTTTTCTTTCCGAGGACGAGTCGGGCAGCAGAGTTTTGTATGCGCTGAAGGGACTGTGAAAGGGGGAAGGGAGGTCATGCTGGGTGCAACCACGTCATAATATTTACACAATGGCTTGTCACATCTGGAGTGAAGCGTGTTTCGCTTGTCTTCAGTGCTGTCGGCATTCCAGTGGGTCATTTTGTAATCAGTGATGTTCTGCAGTCCAGTGGGTCATTTTGTAATCAGTGATGTTCTGCAGTCCAGTTGCAAAGCTGTTTACAGACAAATCTTTCAGTTGTTTTTTTTGTTTTGTTTGTTTTGTTTTTCTTAAGACACAATCTTTGCTTTTGAAATATATTTTTAATATACTTTTTGTTTGATTGTGAACTTATTTTATCGTTTGATTCTTTTCCTAAAGTTTTTGTCTGTCATGCTCATTACAGCAAGGTATATCGTTTGCAAATAAGTTGGGTTTTTTTTTTTTTTGTTTCGTTTTTGAATAGACTGTCTCTCACACAAACAATCCAATCACTGTGTCACTATATAGTTGTTTAAATGAATGGCGAAGTCCTTGAAAACACTCCGGTACGTAAATTCAGAACAACCCTGCAAGGTCCGTAAGGCAGGGAGAGTCCACTCACTGTTGGACTGTTTTAACCGCGTCAGCACTTAGGCTCCACTATAATCAAATTCTAGCCCAAATAGTCGGAACAGCAGTTGCCTCCTCTGCTGTTCTGATGGTCATAGTCGGACACGACTGACTATCATATATATATATGCTTTTTCCGATTTCAGTTTGTGTTTCTACACTGGCACCAGATACACCATGTGCACGGCGAATGGTGTACTGTGCCTTCTTGGTGTGTGGGTGTGTGTGTGTGGGTGGGGGGGGGTGTAGCAGTGATCACCACGTGTTGGACAGTCTACATCAGTGCTGCTATGGCTTCTTCTTCTTCTTCTTCTTCTTCTCTCTCTCTCTCTCTCTCTCTCTCTCTCTCTCTCTCTCTCTCTCTCTTTCTCTGTCTTTTAAGGCTTCTTTTCCTGAAGTCATCAGCAATGGCGGTTTCTTGCTGATGTTAATGGCGGACATTTCCTGATCAAGAAGAAATGGTTCGCTGAAGTGAGATCTCAACCCACGTGACTCACCAAACTGTTCCCCCAGCAGACAGCAGCGTGTCACGACGCTGCAGAATCACAGCTGTTTTGCCAGACACACAGACAACGATAAAACAGGAAACGGACGGGACAGCCGACAGCCATGTCAGTCAGTACTCTGGACAAAAGGGCCTCTCAAGTGGGGAGGTGGTGGTGGTAGTGGTGGTCATCGTGCCACAGGGAAGTGTTGGTGTGTGGCTTCCTGGTGACCTCACAGGTAATTCCCATTGTTTTTAAAATACATGGATAGCTCATTGGCCAGGAAAGCTGAAGCCAACTGGACGCCATATTGTTTCTCGTATCTGGCTGTCAGTCCGTTGACAAGTCGTCTGCTAACTGGTGGTAGTTTCTTAACTGTAACCGTGTATCTTCGATGAAATCGTGTTATGCTTGCCCCCACAACATGCCAAATGTTGTGTCTTGATTGAAATCTGCCAATGGTTTATCTACCAAAGTTATTTCAGAAAAACAGTGCAGTGACACGTGGCGCAAACTTGCAGTGGGGACACACACACACACAGGAATGTCAGCTTAACTAACGCCGCGAGCAAGTGAAAGCTTGCCGTGAAGCTAGCTGAGCGCTCGGCTACACATAAATTATGAAGTCACCGGTTCGCGCTATACTGACACGAGAAGCAAAATGGCTGATTGAACACTTCCGCTGGCTTCAGTTAGCAAGGGGGCTCAAAGAAGGCATGCGCTATCCATGTATTTTTAGAACAGTGGGAAATTCCCTGTCCACTTCCACACTGTGTGACAGACGGACTCTGGTGTGGCTGCCAGTGTGTATAGCGCAGGGCACTCCAAACGGAATGGGTGGCGAGGCACAAAGACTGTGTAGATGATGGGACAGCACCAAAAAAAAAAAAAAAGAAAAAAAAAGCTGCCATAGAAATTTTGATTATTTTTTTTTTCTTCATAACAACATACATGACGATTATTGTTTTCACACTGTGTGGTTTCTGGTGGACGAACAAGAAACAGGAACAACTGCAGCCACCTGCCATCTGCGCATGCGTGTCGCTCATTTTTCCTGTCAGAGCGTGCTGACAGCACCACGACAATGACGAATAATATATATATATATATATATAAACACTAAAGAAAAGCTAAAGAAAAATGTATCAACCTCTACCTTTCACTCCCCCCCACCCCCACCCCCCACCCCCCAAAAAAAGAAGTAAAATATGAAAAATGAACAAGGTGTATGTGATAATGTCCGATACTGAACGCTTACTATAACCTACAGTTGTTTGTTTCGAAACCATTGACAATCATCGATTAAAAAATAAAAAAAAAAACAGAAAAAAGAAGAGGAAAAAGAATTGTGTCATAAACGTGTCTTCTACCCCAATCTCTCCACTCCCCCCCCACTCCCTTTACACCCCCCCCCCGCACCCCCCCCCAAAAAAAAAAAAAAAAAAAAAAAAATGCTAAACAAGGTGTATGTGATCTTGTCCGATATTTAACACTACACAGTTGTTGTTTGTTTAATTATGAACGAGCTGCGTGCATTTTTTAACGAAAGCTCAATTGCACAAACAAAATCTGTGTGAGCGACTTGATAAATCCACCGTGTGTAATGTGTGTGTGTGTGTGTGTGTGTGTGTGTGTGTGTGTGTGTGTGTGTGTGTGGTTTCAGTTACTGACAGCAAAAGATTAATTAAGTTAAGTGATAACATGAAACACGCCATTATCAAAAACTTGGAACGGGTTTTTGGGGGGGAACTGAACACGAGTTCTCACAACCATTCCTGTGTTTAATTCCTAAGATTCAATGATATATATATATATATATATATATATATATATATATATATATATATATATATATATATAACTGAATCTTAATATATATATATATATATGTATGTATGTATGAGTAGTTACGAGGTTTGTGTGCTGTTCTGAGTGTTTTTGTTTTGTTTTGGTTTTGGTTTTTTGGTTTTGCGGGGCATTTTTTAAGGGGGGTTCTTTTGTCAGGGAATTGCATTTCTAGAATCACCGTCAAAGACCCTGGGATGGCATTATGCACAAGATACTACGCTGGCGCGCATATGCACACACACACAGACACACACACACACACATGTACACACGCACGCACATGGATACTAACACACACACACAAACACACACACGCGCGCGCGCGCGCGCGCGCGAACTTTTCATTCATGTGATATTCAATCAATGGCAATCAGCAACAAAAATGTGCATCAGCTATGTGGATGATAGACTATTGTACGGTCACATTTGCTGATATTTTCTGGCTGTGTCAGGTGGAACCTGTAAGCAGGTTCATGAAATAATGTCCAGTGCAAAAAAATATTTGACACCTGGGCTGTACATGTTTGTGTTTATGAAATAATACCCGGTGCAAAAAGTATTTGGCACGTAGACTATTGTTGTTTAGGTTTATGAAATAATGTCCAGTGCCCAAAGTATTTGACACGTGGGCTATACTTGTTTAGGTTTATGAAATAATGTCCTGTGCCTAAAGTATTTGACACGTGGGCTATACTTGTTTAGGTTTATGAAATAATGTCCTGTGCCTAAAGTATTTGACACGTGGGCTATACTTGTTTAGGTTTATGAAATAATGTCCTGTGCCTAAAGTATTTGACACGTGGGCTATACTTGTTTAGGTTTATGAAATAATGTCCTGTGCCTAAAGTATTTGACACGTGGGCTATACTTGTTTAGGTTTATGAAATAATGTCCTGTGCCTAAAGTATTTGACACGTGGGCTATACTTGTTTAGGTTTATGAAATAATGTCCTGTGCCTAAAGTATTTGACACGTGGGCTATACTTGTTTAGGTTTATGAAATAATGTCCTGTGCCTAAAGTATTTGACACGTGGGCTATACTTGTTTAGGTTTATGAAATAATGTCCTGTGCCTAAAGTATTTGACACGTGGGCTATACTTGTTTAGGTTTATGAAATAATGTCCTGTGCCTAAAGTATTTGACACGTGGGCTATACTTGTTTAGGTTTATGAAATAATGTCCTGTGCCTAAAGTATTTGACACGTGGGCTATACTTGTTTAGGTTTATGAAATAATGTCCTGTGCCTAAAGTATTTGACACGTGGGCTATACTTGTTTAGGTTTATGAAATAATGTCCTGTGCCTAAAGTATTTGACACGTGGGCTATACTTGTTTAGGTTTATGAAATAATCTCCTGTGCCTAAAGTATTTGACACGTGGGCTATACTTGTTTAGGTTTATGAAATAATGTCCTGTGCCTAAAGTATTTGACACGTGGGCTATACTTGTTTAGGTTTATGAAATAATGTCCAGTGCCCAAAGTATTTGACACGTGGGCTATACTTGTTTAGGTTTATGAAATAATGTCCTGTGCCTAAAGTATTTGACACGTGGGCTATACTTGTTTAGGTTTATGAAATAATGTCCTGTGCCTAAAGTATTTGACACGTGGGCTATACTTGTTTAGGTTTATGAAATAATGTCCTGTGCCTAAAGTATTTGACACGTGGGCTATACTTGTTTAGGTTTATGAAATAATGTTCAGTGCCTAAAGTATTTGACATGTGGGCTATACTTGTTTAGGTTTATGAAATAATGTCCTGTGCCTAAAGTATTTGACACGTGGGCTATACTTGTTTAGGTTTATGAAATAATGTCCTGTGCCTAAAGTATTTGACACGTGGGCTATACTTGTTTAGGTTTATGAAATAATGTCCTGTGCCTAAAGTATTTGACACGTGGGCTATACTTGTTTAGGTTTACGAAATAATGTCCTGTGCCTAAAGTATTTGGCACGTAGGCTATTGTTTAGGTTTACGAAATAATGTCCAGTGTCTAAAGTATTTGGCACGTAGGCTATTGTTTAGGTTTATGAAATAATGTTCAGTGCCTAAAGTATTTGACACGTGGGCTATACTTGTTTAGGTTTATGAAATAATGTCCAGTGCAAAAAGTATTTGACATGTAGGCTATACTTGTATTTGTATTTTGTATTTCTTTTTATCACAACAGGTTTCTCTGTGTGAAATTCGGGCTGCTCTCCCCAGGGAGAGCGCGTCGCTATATTACAGCGCCACCCATTTTTTCTGTATTTTTTCCTGAGTGCAGTGTTATTTGTTTTTACTATCGAAGTGGATTTTTTCTACAGAATTTGGCCAGGAACAAACCTTTAGTTGCCGTGGGTTCTTTTACGTGCGCTAAGTGCATGCTGCACACGGGACCTCGGTTTATCGTCTCATCCGAATGACTAGCGTCCAGACCACCACTCAAGGTCTAGTGGAGGGGGGAGAAAATATCGGCGGCTGAGCCGTGATTCGAACCAGCGCGCTCAGATTCTCTCGCTTCCTAGGCGGACGCGTTTCCTCTAGGCCATCACTCCACTTGTTTGTGTTTTCATCTTGCTTGTGAACAGCGAAAATCACCGATCCACAGTATAATCAGTGCATTAGGAACTCTGTGTGTGTGTGTGTGTGTGTGTGTGTGTGTGTGTGTGTGTGTGTGTGTGTGTGTGTGTGTGTGTGTGTGTCCCTGAAAAAGAAACATTCAATTCACGTTATCTAATTAAACTGATAGTAATAATGATAATTATAATGATGATAATGATAATGGATACTTCTCGTGCGCTTTCGTCCCATTATTTGATATAATTTATATATATATATATATATATATATGTGTGTGTGTGTGTGTGTTTGTTTTTTTCTCTTTGTTTTCTTTTTCTTTTTTTCTTTTTTTTTTCAGGGGGAGGGGAGGGGGGGGGTGGCGGAGGGAAGGGGTTGTTTGTTTTGTTTGTTTGTTTTTGAGTAGGTGATTGATGTAAACAAAACATTTATGCTTTGCCTTTACTCTTGATTTGTTTGCTTATACATACAGTGTATTTATTTCTATAACGAAGGCGTTTATGTGCTTAATTTAGAGAAAAAAAAAAAGAAAGAGAAATACTCCACATTCTTTTCCTATAATATTTTATTGATATCTGCTTCTTCTTTTTTTCTTTTCTTTCTTTCTTTTTTTTTTTAATTTCTTTTTTTTTAATCCCATTCGGAGAAAGTGTGTGGACTGGCAGCTCTTGTCGAATATGACAAGGTGATGATGTACTTAATTCATCTGCATTTCATTTTTTTTTTTTTTTTTTTTTACTTTCTAATTTGACTTGATTCGAAAGGTGTGGAATTCGTATGTTGTTGATGCAATTTATACTTCTTTTTTTTTCATTTGGTCGTCGTTTTCGCTGTTGCTGCTGTTGTTGTTGTTTGTAAATCTGATGGGGTAGAAATAATGATGATGATGATGATGATGATAATAATAATAATAACAACAACAACAGTAAGAAGAAGAAGAAGAAGAAGAAGAAGAAGAAGAAGAAGAAAACAACAACAACAATGATAATAATAATGCTAATGATGATGATAAACACGATTTCAAATACAACATACCCAACACACAAACTAGCTCGTGCGCGCGCGCACACACACACACACACACGCACGCACGCACGCACGCACGCACACACACACACACACACACACACACACACACACACACACACACACACACACACACACACCCGCCCAATGTACACACTCGTAGACGTCGCTGAGATTGTAGGGAAAGCAGGAGGGTAGAGAGATACTTTTCAAAACTGACCTATGTATTATTATACTGATGTTAGTGTATTCCATACTCATGTGTGTGTTTTGAGGCACTTTTCAAACCGAACTGTGTATTATCATACTAGTGTATTCTATGTTCATGTGTGTATTTTGAGGTACTTTTCAAACCGAGCTGTGTATTATCATACTAATGTTGGTGTGTTCTATGTTCATGTGTGTGTTTTGACGCACTCTTCAAAACTGAACTGTGTATTATCATACTAATGTCGGTGTATTCTTTGTTCGTGTGTGTGTGTTTTGACGCACTCTTCAAACTGAACTGTGTATTAGCATACTGATGCGATACGTGTTCAAGGTTCCACTTATATCAGAGATTTGCATAAGCTTAATGTAAAGCTTACAGTTCGGCCATCGGCAAAGTCCGAGCTGTATGATCAACGGTTTCTCCACAGCATAGGGAATTCGTTTACAGCTTGGTCTTTTGACTCTCAAACTAGGAGGTAAGATTGCACTGGCTCTTTGAGCTGCAGCCTTGGGGGCTAGTTGGCCTTTGGGAACCATCCCAATGCCGACTGTCCTAAAAACCCTCTTAGCCCGATAGACTTGGGATGTAACTTGGGCAAGACACTCTCCATTATAATCAAAGTCCAGCCCAAATAGTCGGGACAGCACTTGCGTCATCTGCTGTTCTGATTGCGATAATCAGACATGACTATCATACATGCCATTATGATATGTGTTGCTTTTTTCAGTATGTTACCACGGTCGTTGTACTGATTCCTTATTGCTTAGTTTTGTTCTCGTTTATTTCATTTGTTGCCATTCTTACAGATAAAGCTCGTTTGTAAGGGTTTTTTTTCCTTCATTTTTTAACCTACAGGTTGCTTTCGTGTGCAATAAAACAGATTCAAAGCACAGCATATGAATCAAAAGCTAATTTTGTATTTTAGAATGCAAATGTGCTGTAGAGGGTTTTAATGTAAGTCTTACGACATTATTTTAACCCCTTGTCCTCCGCTAACCCCAACACCCCTTTCCAACTCAGCAGTGGAGGTTCTCTTCTTTGAAATACGAACATTGTAACAGAATGTCAATAAAAAGTTTTGTCAATAGCCACGAAATAAAGCGCAAGTTTTTTTGTTTTTTCTTTCGCATTTGACAACTTTGCAGGATACATTAGTTTATTTACTCTGCACACGTAGTTATAACCTGAACATATTTCACCGTTCTTGAACGTA
>NC_134898.1:5490805-5495805 GCF_041734735.1 Babylonia areolata | reverse complement strand
ACTCACAGTTCCAGCCCCCCACCCCACCCCCACCTCCTCGTCCCCCCGGCTTCCCCCCCCCATCCTCACCACCACCAGAGGTTTTCACAACCATCAACATCTTCAGCACCATCACCACCACCACCTCTACCATTACCACCATCACCATCACAAGTGACTCCTCTGTTACACCATTTTACTAAAACTCCCGTGTTCCCTGTGTATGGGCAAGACACAGTCCGGTATGACAGACATAATTTTTTTTTTGGGGGGGGGGGGGGGGGGTGGGGGGGGGGGGGTTCGTGTGGGTTTGAGGGGGTGGAGGTGTAAGTGTGTTTGCCTAAGTGTTTCTGTGATGAGTGGTTTCCTTGATACGTCTCGACAAGTGTGTGTGTGTGTGTGTGTGTGTGTGTGTGTGTGTGTGTGTGTGTGTGTGTGTGTGTGTGTGTGTACGTCGGTGTGTGTGTGTGTGTGTATGCGTGTGAGTGTGTGTGTGTGTGTGTGTGTGCGTGTGTGTGTGTGTGAGTGTGTGTGAAAGAGAGAGAGAGAGAGTGTGTGTGAGAGAGAGAGAGAGTGTGTGTGTGTGTGTGTGTGCGAGAGAGAGAGAGAGAGTGTGTGTGAGAGAGAACTCAGAACTCAGAACTCAAAACGTTTTTATTCAAGGATTAAGATTTTAGGCATTGCCTATTCTTCCAATCTGTCCTTGCTAATCTACATCTAGTACAAATAGCACACACATAAATGAAAGGAAAAGGTTTTCATGCAGAATTGTATACATAATGAAGAAAACACCCACCCACCCTCCGGCCCCCACACACACCCCCACATCTGTGCACACACATGCATACACACACTGACGCTCGCGTGCGAGCGCACACACATACATACACACACACACACACACACACACTGACAGCATCCCCTCACTCCCCCCCCCCCCCCCCCCACACACACACACTAAGATTGACAGATGGATAGGACAGTGATTCACAGAGAGAGAGAGAGAGAGAGAGAGAGAGAGAGAGAGAGAGAGAGAGAGAGAGAGAGAGAGAGAGAGATGTCATCAATATAGAAGTTCCAGAAACATCCGGGTGTTTAAAAGGTACAGTATTGTTACTGTCTGTGAAATCTATGTTGGCAAGTGCAGCATACTACAGTGACTACCACCATCACCAATATTACTTGAACACTTGTCACGATTATGATAGAACGAAATGAATAGATTATGCATGCATAAGAAATAGAACGAGAAAAAAAGAAAAAAAGGAGCAAAACAAACCACGATGAAATGAGAAAGCAAGGAAAGAACAACAACAATAGCAACAATGACTGATACAATAAATAAGACATAACTGACCCCTTTGTTACTGCCTACAGTAATTCAAAGATCAGAGTTATTTACTGTTGGAAGGGGTGAAGATGTTTATGCAGACTTGATTTGAACATAGGAAGAGAACTGCCCGTTTGTATGTGCAAAGGAAGGGAGTTCCACAGTGATGCACCCGAAAATGCAAAACTAGTTTTGAACAAATCAATTCGGGTACGTGGCAAAATGTATTTGTTAGAGCCGTATCGGCATGAGGCTCGTGTGAGCAGGTGTTGGAGATATTGCGGTGCTAAGTTATTGTGTGTTTTGTACATGAGTAATCCTTTGTTGAATTCTAGCTGGTTTTGAAGTGGAAGGATATTTAATCTGGCTTGCTTTTCTAACGTTGACAGTGAGTGATCTGGTAGAATTAATCTGGCTGCTCTCTTGTGGAGAGAATTTAGTTTCTTAAGATGAACATCTGCAGCACAGCTCCAGACAACAGATGCATAGTTGACGTGAGAAAGACAGTGAGCGTGAAAGAACATTTTGCGAGCTTCACTGTTTATGTAAGGTCTGAGCTGATTGAGTAAGAACAGACTGCGTGCCAACCTTTTACAGACAGAATCAATGTGACCTTGCCATTTCAGTTCTTCATCAATTATGACTCCCAAGACGCGGTGCTCGCGAACTTGATCTATGGAGGTATCATCGACATTCAGGGTGAGAACAAGGGGATTTTCTTGGTGCTTTTGTCTTGACGTGATAATCATACTCTTTGTTTTTTGGGGATGAAGTGTCAGAGAGAGAGAGAGAGAGAGTGTGTGTGTGTGTGTGTGTGTGCGTGAGAGAGAGAGTGTGTGTGTGTGTGCGTGCGCGCGCGCGCGCGCGCGTGCGCGTGTGTGTGTGTGTGTCTGTGTCTGTGTGTCTGTGTCTGTGATTTTGTGTGTGTCTGTGTGAGTGTGTCTGTGTGATTGTGTCTGTGTCTGTGTGTTTGTGTGTGTCTATCTGTGCATATATGTGTGTCTGTGTGCCTCTGTGTCTGTGCGTGCGTGCGTGTGCGCACGTGCATAAAGAGTTACAGATGTGATGAGAATGACGAAGTGTGCTGACCTTTCTGGCACCAAAGCGTGTCTGCTGGTGAAGGCGGTGGTGCCAGTATCGTTACTGGAGGTGTCACTTTCCCTGTCTCGTGCTTAGTCCCTTCAGGTGGAATTTGTCATGCTGTCTGTCTCTCTGTGTGTCTCTCTCTCACTCTCTTTCTGTCTCTCTCTCGCACTCTGTCTCTGTGTGTCTCTCTGTCTCTGTCTCTGTCTCTCTGTCTGTCTGTCTGTCTTTCTCTCTCGGACTCTTCCCCCTCTCTCTCTCTGTTGCTCTCTCTCTCTCGCACTCTACCTCTCTCTCTCTCTCTCTCTCTCTCTCTCTCTGTGTTGCTCTCTCTCTCTTTTTCTCTCTCTGTTGCTCTCTCTCTCTCTCTCTCTCTCTCTCTCTCTCTGTTGCTCTCTCTCTGTCTCTCTCTCTCTCGCACTCTCTCTCTGTCTCTCTCTGTTGCTCTGTCTCTCTCTGTTGCTCTGTCTCTCTCTGTTGCTCTCTCTCTCTGTTGCTCTCTCTCTCTCTGTGTTGCTCTCTCTCTGTGTTGCTCTCTCTCTCTCTCTCTCTCTCTCTCTCTGTTGCTCTCTCTCTCTGTTGCGCGCTCTCTCTCTCTCTGTTGCTCTCTCTCTCTCTGTTGCTCTCTCTCTCTGTTGCGCGCTCTCTCTCTCTCTCTCTCTGTTGCTCTCTCTCTCTTTCTCTCTGTTGCTCTCTCTCTCTCTCTCTCTCTCTCTCTGTTGCTCTCTCTCTCTCTCTGTTGCTCTCTCTCTCTCTCTCTCTCTGTTGCTCTCTCTCTCTTTCTCTCTGTTGCTCTCTCTCTCTCGCACTCTACCTCTCTCTCTGTCTCTCTCTGTTGCTCTGTCTCTCTCTGTTGCTCTCTCTCTCTGTTGCTCTCTCTCTCTCTCTCTCTCTCTCTCTGTTGCTCTCTCTGTGTGTTGCTCTCTCTCTCTCTCTCTCTCTCTCTCTCTGTTGCTCTCTCTGTTGCGCTCTCTCTCTCTCTGTTGCTCTCTCTCTGTTGCTCTCTCTCTCTCTTTCTCTCTGTTGCTCTGTCTCTCTCTGTTGCTCTCTCTCTCTCTGTTGCTCTCTCTCTCTCTCTGTTGCTCTCTCTCTGTTGCTCTCTCTCTCTCTTTCTCTCTGTTGCTCTGTCTCTCTCTGTTGCTCTCTCTCTCTCTGTTGCTCTCTCTCTCTCTCTGTTGCTCTCTCTCTGTTGCTCTCTCTCTCTCTTTCTCTCTGTTGCTCTGTCTCTCTCTGTTGCTCTCTCTCTCTCTGTTGCTCTCTCTCTCTCTCCGTCTGTGTGTTGCTCTCTCTCTGTGTTGCTCTCTCTCTCTCTCTCTCTCTCTCTCTCTCTGTTGCTCTCTCTCTCTCTCTCTGTTGCTCTCTCTCTCTCTCTCGCACTCTACCTCTCTCTCTGTTGCTCTCTCTCTCTCGCATTCTCTCTCTCTGTTTCTCTCTCTCTCCCACTCTACCCCCCTCTCTCTCTCTCTCTCTCTCTCTGTCTCTCTCTCTCTCTCTCTCTCTCTCTAGTACTCCTGACGTTCCAGACAAAATCGATGTAATCTTGATGGACTTTTTAACACAGAAGCAGACTTTGACTCGAAAGATGCATGTTTATTTTATCTTCCACCAATGGGACGTGCTTGCTCAGGCGCTTGCGCATGTGCGTGTGCGTGTGTCTGTTCTGTGATTCAGTTTCTTTGATGTTTGATCGATATGATAGTTCCATCTTTATAATGTTGTTTTTGTTATTTTGTTCAGTTGTTTTTGTTTTGTTTTTTTTAGTTTTTAACTTTCATATTCATAATTGATATTACGATTATTATTTATATGTTCACATTCCCCTTCATTAGGGGCCAAGGCTTAAAATGAATACCCGCCCCCCCCTCCCCCCTCTGTGTGTGTGTGTGTGTGTGTGTGTGTGTGTGTGTGTGTGTGTGTGTGTGTGTGTGTGTGTGTTTTCTCTGTGTGTGGAGTGGGTGGGTGGGTTGGTCGTTGTGTGTCCAGCTAGCTACTTCTCTCTCTGTCTCTCTCTCTCTCTGTCTCTCTCTCTCTCTGTCTCTCTCTCTCTGTGTCTCTGTCTCTCTCTTTGTAGTTCCTTGATTAGTTTATACGTCTTCTTTACGAGGGTAGGATGAAAACAGGCCGATAAATGTCTATTCCTTTCCCTCAATAAAAAAAAGTTTCGATTTCGATTTGGATTTCAATTTCAATTTAGATCTCTCTCTCTCTCTCTCTCTCTCTCTCTCTCTCTCTCTCTCTCTCTCTGTGTGTGTGTGTGTGAGTGAGTGTGTGTGTACGTGTACGTGTGTGTATGAGAGAGTGTGTTTTATCTTCACTATAAGTGTTTTTAGACGGAAAGGAGTAAAGAAGTGGATAAAGGAAAGGGAATGCATGTGAATATTAGTGTAAAAAAAAAAAAAAAATCATGTTATGTAACAGAGGAAAAGTATATTATAAGAAAAAGGTCTAAAGAGATTGTGGTGTGTATTGAATGAGGTGTCATGGGAAGGAGAATATGTATATGCATATCAACAAGTATTAACCTATAACAATGTAAATATAAATAACAACATTAATTATAACACATCAAAGGAGGATACCAACTGGACTGGAGTTTAAAATTTCCGAA
>NC_134898.1:5453305-5463305 GCF_041734735.1 Babylonia areolata | reverse complement strand
TGGAAGAGCAAAAAACAAAACAAAAAAAAAACAAAAAAACCCAAAACTTTAAAGGACTGAATCAAAGAATAACAAACAAGCAAACAAATAGATGTTAAATGAAAGAAAGACAGAAAAAGAAAGAAAGAAAGCAAAAAAAGAAAAGCTAAAGGAAGAAAATGCAGCTGAAGGAAGGAAGGAAGGAGAAGAAACGATAAAAGTCATCAACTGAAAAGAAAAAAAGAATGAGAGACGGGGGTGGGGGTGGGGGGGTGGGGGTGGGGTGTCGGGGGGCGGGGGGGGGACAAATTGACAAAGACACTCCCCTCCCCTCCTCTCCCCCTTTCACCTCAATCTCAGCATGTGTGTGTGTGTTCGGTTTCCAAGCCACACACACATCCACTGCACGGAAAACAAACAGTCGGCTTTCAAAACACGACTGGGGGGGGGGGAAAAAGTACATGAAAGAACGAATGAATAATGATGAATCAGAGAAAGGGGAGATGTGTGTATAGAGGGTGAGAGAAACTGATTAAAAAACACACAAAAAAAACCCACATAAACTAGAGATAAATAAGAAGAGAAAGATGCAAGAGAGAGAGAGAGAGGGGAGTGCGTGTGTAAAAAGAAATAAAAGAAGAACTAAAGGGAATTTCAGGAGAGAGACAAAGAGACAGACAGACAGACAGAGACAGGGAGAGACAGAGAGAGAGAAAAGAAAGACAGAGAGACACAGAGAGAGAGGGAGGGAGGGAGGGAGACAGATAGACAGACAGACACAGACACAGAAAGAAAGAGACAGACACAGAGAGACAGAGAAAGACAGAGAGAGAGACAGAGAGAGAGAGACAGATAGAGAGAGACAGAGACACACACAGAGAACGAGCTGCTGCTGCTGCTGATGATGATGATGATGATGATGATGATGATGATGAGAGAGAGAGAGGGGAGTGCGTGTGTAAAAAGAAATAAAAGAAGAACTAAAGGGAATTTCAGGAGAGAGACAAAGAGACAGACAGACAGACAGAGACAGGGAGAGACAGACAGAGAGAGAGAAAAGAAAGACAGAGAGACACAGAGAGAGAGGGAGGGAGGGAGGGAGACAGATAGACAGACACAGACACCGAAAGAAAGAGACAGACACAGAGAGACAGAGAAAGACAGAGAGAGAGACACAGAGAGAGAGAGACAGATTGATGATGATGATGATGATGGAGGATGATGGATGATGATGATGATGATGATGATGATTGATGATTGATGATTGATGATGATGATGATGATGATGATGATGATTGATGATTGATGATTGATGATTGATGATGATGATGATGATGATGATTGATGATTGATGATTGATGATGATGATGATGATATTATAGCGCCTATCCTCGGTCAGAGACCAAGCTCCAAGCACTTTTTTAACACGGACTCATTTCCGCAGCAGGTTTTACCTGTGTCGATTGAGAGCTGCCTTTGGTACCACCACATAGACTGACACAGACAGAGAGAAAATATGATAAATAAACAAGACACACACACACACACACACACACACACACACACACACACACACACACACACACACACAGAGAGAGAGAGAGAGAGAGGAGAGTCAAACGCAGGAGGCAGTCTCATTTTGTTTTTGTTTTGTTTTTGCTGTTTTTTTTGTTTGTTTTTTTTTTTTTTTGGGGGGGGGGGGGCACGCATGTCTACCTTTGTGTGTGTGTGTGTGTGTGTGTGTGTGTGTGTGTTGTGTGTGTGTGTGGTGTGTGTGTGCGTGTGTGTGTGTGTGTGTTTTAATGTGTGTGTGTGTATGCGTGCGTGTGTGTGTTGTTTTTTGTTTGTTTTATCTCTCTTTTTTTTTTCTTTTTGTTTGGTTGGTTGGTTGGTTGGTCACGTTTCTTTTTGTTTTGTTTTGTTGTTTGTTTGTTGTTTTCCTTGCTGTTTTCTTTTCCCCATTTCTGTCTTCCTTTCTCAAGGCCTGACTAAGCGCGTTGGGTTACGCTGCTGGTCATTTAGGCATCTGCTTGGCAGATGTGGTGTAGCATATATATGGGATTTGTCCGAACGCAGTGACGCCGCCTCCATGAGACACTGTGGATACTGTCTCCCTTTCTTGGCTGTTTGTTTTTTTGATACTAAGGTCGTCCTCCTCCAGGCAAGATATTGTCTATACAGAGTCTGTGAGCCAGAAGAAATATTTGTATTTGTTATTTGCATTTTTTTTTTTTATCACAACAGATTTCTCTGTGTGAAATTCGGGCTGCTCTCCCCAGGGAGAGCGCGTCGCTATAATACAGCACCACCCTTTTTTCTTTTTTTTTTTGGTATTTTTTCCTGCGTGCAGTTTTATTTGTTTTATCTATCGAAGTGGATTTTACTAGAGAATTTTGCCAGGAGCAACCCTTTTGCTGCCGTGGGTTCTTTTACGTGCGCTAAGTGCATGCTGCACACGGGACCTCGGTTTATCGTCTCATCCGAATGACTAGCGCCCAGACCACCACTCAAGGTCTAGTGGAGGGGGAGAAAATATCGGCGGCTGAACCGTGATTGGAACCAGCGCGCTCAGATTCTCTCGCTTCCTAGGCGGACGCGTTACCTCTAGGCCATCACTCCACACTCCACATGCAGCTGCGCAATCACAATCCAAACTCACATTTTCTTCTCTCTCTTTTTCCCATGCGATATTCAACACGCTTGCCACAAACTAAGCAGCTATCTTCACCATCAAGCACGTTGTGCTGTGTGTTGCACGTTGTGATTTGTGTTGCACGTTGTGCTTTGTGTTTCACGTTGTGCTGTGTGTTGCACGTTGTGCTTTGTGTTGCACGTTGTGCTTTGTCTTCTTCTCCTTTGTGTTGCACGTTGTGCTTTGTCTTCTTCTCCTTTGTGTTGCACGTTGTGATTTGTCTTCTTTTGTCCTTTGTGTTGCACGTTATACTTTGTGCTGCACGTTGTGCTTTGTGTGGCACATTGTGCTTTGTGTTGCACGTTGGTGCTTTGTTTTCTCCTTTGTGTTGCGTGTTGTGCTTTGTCTTCTTCTCCTTTGTGTTGCACGTTGTGCTTTGTGTTGCACGTTGTACTTTGTGATATTCAACACACTTGCCACAAACTAAGCAGCTATCTTCACCATCAAGCACGTTGTGCTGTGTGTTGCACGTTGTGCTTTGTGTTGCACGTTGTGCTTTGTGTTGCACGTTGTGCTTTGTGTTGCACGTTGTACTTTGTGATATTCAACACGCTTGCCACAGACTAAGCAGCTATCTTCACCATCAAGCACGTTGTCCTGTGTGTTGCACGTTGTCCTGTGTGTTGCACGTTGTACTTTGTGTTGCACGTTGTACTTTGTGATAGTCAACACGCTTGCCACAAACTAAGCAGCTATCTTCACCATCAAGCACGTTGTCCTGTGTGTTGCACGTTGTCCTGTGTGTTGCACGTTGTACTTTGTGTTGCACGTTGTACTTTGTGATAGTCAACACGCTTGCCACAAACTAAGCAGCTATCTTCACCATCAAGCACGTTGTCCTGTGTGTTGCACGTTGTCCTGTGTGTTGCACGTTGTACTTTGTGTTGCACGTTGTACTTTGTGATAGTCAACACGCTTGCCACAAACTAAGCAGCTATCTTCACCATCAAGCACGTTGTCCTGTGTGTTGCACGTTGTCCTGTGTGTTGCACGTTGTGCTTTGTGTTGCACGTTGTACTTTGTGATATTCAACACGCTTGCCACAGACTAAGCAGCTATCTTCACCATCAAGCACGTTGTGCTGTGTGTTGCACGTTGTACTTTGTGTTGCACGTTGTGCTTTGTGTTGCACGTTGTACTTTGTGATATTCAACACGCTTGCCACAGACTAAGCAGCTAGCTTCACCATCAAGCTTCAGGCGAAAATAATCTGCGCGCGCACAGTGGAAAGGTCGGGTCAAAGGTGAAGGCAGCAAGGTCAGAGCGAGGCCATGAACACTGAGTGATTTGCGTTTGAGGAGAACACCAACCCGTCCATGCTGGTTTTAGACGACCATTGATTGATTGATTGTACGTCTGAGGCCGAGCCTTGTTTTATGGTGAACGAAGCTTGGTGGGGGGGGGGAGGAGGAGGGGAGGGGGGGAGGGTTGGGGGGCGGACAGAAGAACTGTTCACCAGATTCCTCCAGGAATCTTGCATTCGAGAAAAGTAATGTTGGGTCGTTTATTTATTTCATGGCAAACGTATTCGCCCGAAGGGGCAATCTCTTTAATGGCACGTGGAAGTACGACTGGGGTTAGAACAAATGTTTTGTATGGGTAGGCGAGCGTTTGTCTTCTGGCTTTTTTTTCATTTTGTGATTCTCTGTCCTCATTTTTTTTCTTGTATTTCTTCTCTTTTTGTTTCTTTTTGTTTCTCTCTCTCTCTCTCTCTCTCTCTCTCTCTCTCTCTCTCTCTCTTCCCACTTTATTACTTCCCATTTTCCTTGGAACGAAAAGCTAACGACCCCTCTCTGTCGGGGAAAAAAACAACAATAACAAACTACAAAACACAAGAGGAAAAAAACTTTGAACCCACTTGGGAGAGGAGAAGTTGTGAACTTCGACTCGTGGAGTCTTCAAAGCAACTGAAGATAGCAGCAGTCACAAGTGCAGTTTTCTGGCTTGCTGAATAAAATTCAATTGTCTTAAGAACAGTTCACTGCTGGTTGGAAAAGGTGGATGGGTGAAGGAAGTGAGAGAGAATGAAGACAGAGAAGAAGGAGGCGGGGGGAAAGAAAAAGAGGGGGGGGGGGGGGGAGGGGGAAACTGGGCAAACACAAACAAAACAAACACTGCAACAACTGAAGCCACCAACAAGGACATCAACAAACAATTCTGGACCAGGGGGGTCGGGGTTGCGGGGAGGGGGCGGGGGGGGGGGGTGGACCTCAAGGTTGTGTGACACCAGGGGCCGTATTCAAGAGAACATCGTGCCTGAGGGTAAATGTGTACCTGCCTGAGGCAAGGCAAACTGCCCGAGGGTTAGCAATGTCCAGTATTCATGAACACAAGAGTCTACCCGCGTGTCTACAAACCGGAAGGCAATTTACTACCTGCCAAGGGTGACTGCCCACGAAGCAGAGGTAAATATGGCGTGTTTTGCGAACTCTCTCGACAATGTTCCGAGCTGTGGTGCGATGAGAAGTGAAACTGAGATCATGTGCACATGGGAATCATTGGGATTTTTTTTTTTTAAGACGATGGGTTAGCTGTCTGAGCGAACGGCGTGTGTCTTGAATACGAAGATAACTTATCCATCAAGGTAAACTGTTCCCACGGGTCCCAACCATGTCAAAGATAACTTGCCTGAAGACAAAATGAATTTGTCTTGAATACGGCCCCAGGTGGTGAAAGCCAGTCTGAAAGCTTGCCAGGCCGATGACCATCGTCCTCGCCCAGGGCCACTATCACCACCACGGGAATGTGGACCGTTATTTTGTTTTGTACGCTTATAGTTGACTTCATCAAGTTTTTGTGCCTTATACATATTAGTAGTAGTAGTAGTAGTAGTTTTTTTTTTTTTTGTTTTTTTTCTCAAGGCCTGACTAAGCACGTTGGGTTACGCTGCTGGTCAGGCATCTGCTTGGCAGATGTGGTGTAACGTATATTGATTTGTCTGAACGCACGGACGCCTTGAGATACTGAAACCGAAACTGAAACAGACCGTGCCTGCCGCGTCCACAGGAGTGAAGACCGCGCGAGTGGACAGTCTGCAAGGCCGCCCTCATCTTGGAGCCCGCAAGGCAGAAAGGGAACAGGAGAGGGCAGACCAAGAAAGACGTGGTGTCCTGACCTGTAGCTGGACATGAAGAGGACAGGACAGGTCACACCTGGGGACAGCTGGACAGGAAGAGGACAGGACAGGTCGCACCTGGGGACAGCTAGACAGGAAGAGGACAGGACAGGTCGCACCTGGGGACAGCTGGACAGGAAGAGGACAGGACAGGTCACACCTGGGGACAGCTGGACAGGAAGAGGACAGGACAGGTCACACCTGGGGACAGCTGGAGCAACTGGCACAGGACCTGGATGGCTGGAGAGTGCTTCCTGGAGGACTGTGTCTTCAGACGGGGCAACAGGTGAGGAGTGGTGTGGTGAGGTGTGGTGTGGTGAGGTGTGGTGTGGTGAGGTGAGGTGTGGTGAGGTGAGGTGTGGTGAGGTGAGGTGTGGTGAGGTGTGGTGAGGTGAGGTGTGGTGAGGTGTGGTGAGGTGTGGTGTGGTGAGGTGTGGTGTGGTGTGGTGAGGTGTGGTGTGGTGTGGTGTGGTGAGGTGTGGTGAGGTGTGGTGTGGTGTGGTGTGGTGAGGTGTGGTGTGGTGTGGTGAGGTGAGGTGTGGTGTGGTGTGGTGAGGTATGGTGTGGTGTGGTGAGGTGTGGTGTGGTGTGGTGTGGTGAGGTGTGGTGAGGTGTGGTGTGGTGTGGTGAGGTGTGGTGTGGTGTGGTGAGGTGTGGTGAGGTGTGGTGAGGTGTGGTGAAGGTGTGGTGAGGTGTGGTGTGGTGTGGTGAGGAGTGGTGTGGGTGAGGTGTGGTGAGGTGTGGTGTGGTGTGGTGAGGAGTGGTGAGGTGTGGTGTGGTGAGGTGTGGTGAGGTGTGGTGAGGTGTGGTGTGGTGAGGGTGGGTGTGGTGTGGTGAGGAGTGGTGTGGTGAGGTGTGGTGTGGTGAGGTGTGGTGTGGTGTGGTGAGGTGAGGTGTGGTGAGGTGTGGTGAGGAGTGGTGTGGTGAGGTGTGGTGTGGTGTGGTGAGGTGAGGTGAGGTGTGGTGTGGTGAGGTGTGGGGTGGTGAGGTGTGTGAGGTGTGGTGAGATGTGGTGAGGTGTGGTGAGGTATGGTGTGGTGAGGTGAGGTGTGGTGTGGTGAGGTGTGGTGTGGTGTGGTGTGGTGAGGTGAGGTGTGGTGAGGTGTGGGGTGGTGAGGTGTGGGTGGTGAGGTGTGGTGTGGTGTGGTGAGGTGTGGTGTGGTGAGTGTGGTGTGGTGTGGTGAGGTGAGGTGAGGTGAGGTGAGGTGTGGTGAGGTGAGGTGAGGTGAGGTGTGGTGAGGTGTGGTGTGGTGAGGTGTGGTGAGGTGTGGTGTGGTGTGGTGAGGTGTGGTGTGGTGAGGTGTGGTGAGGAGTGGTGTTGTGAGGTGAGGTGTGGTGTGGTGAGGTGAGGTGTGGTGTGGTGAGGTGTGGTGTGGTGAGGTGAGGCAAAGCCAAATGGAATGGAATAAGTCTTTGCTGGTTTATCCATAACTTGTTGATGCATGCTGTTTGGGGTTTTTTGTTTGTTTTTTGTTGTTGTTTTTAACAATGGTCTGATGAGAAGCAGAGTTGTCTTCCGTGTACGCTCTCTTTCTGTCTCTGTCTCTGTCTCTGTCTCTGTCTCTCTCTCTCTCTCTCAGTTTTTTCCTTCTCTTTCTTTGTCACTTTTTCAGTTCTCATTCTTTCTTTCTTCCTTTCTTTCTTTTATAAATATCCAACTTCTTTCTTCCTTTCTTTCTTTCTTCTTTCTTCCTTTCTTCCTTTCTTTCTTTCTTGCTTTCTTTCTATCAGGTTCATTTCTTTCCTCTCCTTCAACTCCTTGTTTTTCATTTTCGTTTTTTTTTTTGTTTTTTTTTTTTTCGTTTTTCTTTCTTCCTCAGTTCTTTTTATCATTCGTCCATATTTGCTTCTTTCTTTCTTTCTTTCTTTCTTCCTTTCTTCCTTTCTTTCTTCCTTTCTTTCTTTCTTTCTTTCTTCCTTTCTTCCTTTCTTTCTTTCTTCCTTTCTTCCTTTCTTTCTTTCTGCTAGCCCTTCTCTTCGTTTTTGGCGTTTCCTTCTTAATTTCCAGTCTGATCTTCTATCCTTCTTTCTTCAGTTATTCGTTCCGTACCTTCTTTCTTTCTGTCTTTCTTTCATTCTTTCTTTATTTGTTTGTCGCGTGTCCTTGTATATTTCTTACCTTTCGTTCTTTCTTATTTTCTCTCTCTCACTCTCTCTCTCTCTCATTTTTTTTTTCGTTTTTTTTTCATCCTTTGTTCTTTTTACCATTCGTCCATATTTGCTTCTTTCTTTATTTCTTTCTGCTACTCCTTCTTTTTTTACTCTCTTTTCGTTTTGGCGTTTTGGCGTTTCCTTCTTAATTTCCAGTCTGATCTTCCACCCTTTCTTCTTCAGTTATTCATTCCGTACTTTATTTATTTATTTATTTATTTATTTATTTATCTATTTATCTATTTGTCGCGTGTCCTCACATATTTCTTACCTTTCGTTCTTTCTTCTTTTTTTTTTCTTTTTTTTTTTGTTGAAATTTTAGACCTTCCTTCACTCCATTTCTTCACTCCATTTCACTCAGTTCCATCCATCCATCCATCCATCCTGCATCACTTTTTATTCTTTTTGATTTCTTACCTTCTTCCTTTTTTTTTCAAATCTCCCCTCTTCATTTCTACCTGCATGTCATTCTTTCTTTTTGATTTCTAGTTCGTCTTCGGTTTCCATTTTTCTGTTATTCACTTTTATGATACACTTGTGTGTGTTAGGCCCAACACTCGGCTTATATCACAGATTGACATAAGTTTATATTTGGGCCAACAGCAAAGTGAGAGCTGTATTATCAATGGTTTCTCCAGTCAATGGGAAACCATTTACAGCTTAGTCTTTTGTGAAGGACTATGACTCTCAAACTAGGAGGCAAAATTGCACTGGCTCTTAGTGCTGCAGCCTTGTGGGCGAGTTGGCCTTTGGGAACCATCCCAACGCCGACTGTCCTAAAACCCTCTTGGCCGAGAGAGTGGGGATGTACTTGGGCAAGACACTCTCCACTATAATCAAATTCTGGCCCGAATAGTCGGAACAGCAGTTGCTCCTCTGCTGTTCTGATGGTCATAGTCGGACACGACTGACTATCATATATACACTTCTGTGCCTCTGTCTTCGTTTCTTTCTTTCTGTCCGGAAAAGAAGGAGTGCAAGTGCAAATCAAGTGTAAGCAATCTACCGAGGTTTCTGCAATGAGACAGTGCAGAGAGGGATACATGTAGCTGCACATGATTAATCATCTTACAGCTTGTTGCCCGGGTTGGTTTTCTCCGTCTGTCTGCCTTCTAACGTTACACACACACACACACACACACACACACACACACCTCCCTGTATTCTCGTGCGGTTTCTAATGCATCACGCACGCGCGGGCGCGCATACACACACACACACACACACACACACACACACACACACACACACACACACACACAACACGAGACAGACAGACAGACAAACAGACAGACACAGACACACAGATACAGAGAGGAGACAGAGACACAGAGAGACAGTCAGGTACAGTACAACTACCATGCTTCGCGTGTCTCTCTCTCTCTCTCTCCCTCTGCCTCCCTCTGTATGTATGTATGTATGTATGTATGTCTGTATGTATGTATGTATGTCTTCTTAATTCTCGACACTCACTGTTCATGCGTCTGTTGAACTCACATAATAGCATTAATGATCCCGTCGTGAAAATCGCATTAATGAATAGGTATCAGTCATTACACGTAACAGAATCACACCTTCCATTCCACACCATTCTATCATTCTATCTCCCCCCCCCCCCTACCCCACACACCCTCTTCCCCCCCCCCCCCCCCCCCCCCCCTTCCTCAAGTTCACCCCTTCCCAAAAATGGAGAGAAAAAAAAAAGAAAAAAAAAACCCCAAAAAACGGAACTTGCAGTTTTGACACAAAGCGATTACCATAGAAGCGCGCAGCCCTGGTGGTGTGGGTGAGGAGGAGGAGGAGGAGGAGGAGGAGAGAACTGACGTAGCAGCGGCGGTGACAGCCGTGTGATAAATGGAATAGCCTTGCACGCGCTTTTGAGCTGTAAGCTGATTGGCTCCTCCACCCCTACCCCCCCCACCCCCTTCTTTCTTTTCTTTTTTTTTTTTGAAAATACACACCTCCCCCTCCTTCACTCCCCTCACCCACCTTTTTTTTTTCTCTCTCTCTCTTTCTCCGATTTGCACGTGCGGAAAAAAAAGTGCATTGTGGGTTTCGACATA
>NC_134898.1:5420805-5423305 GCF_041734735.1 Babylonia areolata | reverse complement strand
CAGCGTACAGATCAGGATGTCAGTGAAGGGCTGTCAGCTTGCTGAAATATGACATAGCTTACAGGTCAGGATGTTGGTGAAGGGCTGTCACCTAGCTGAAATATGACACAGCTTACAGGTCACGATGTCAGTGAAGGGCTGTCACCTGACTGAGACATGACAGAGTTTACAGGTCAGGACGTCAGTGAAGGGCTGTCACCACGCTGAGATAATACAGAGCTTGCAGGTCAGGATGTCAGTGAAGGGCTGCCACCTCACTGAGAAATGACAGAGCTTGCAGGTCAGGATGTCAGTGAAGGGCTGCCACCTCACTGAGACATGACAGAGCTTACAGGTCAGGATGTCAGTGAAAGGTTGTCACCTCACTGAGACATGACAGAGCTAGAGCTTACAGGTCAGGATGTCAGTGAAAGGTTGTCACCTCACTGAGACATGACAGAGCTTACAGATCAGGATGTCAGTGAAGGGTTGTCACCTCACTGTGATATGACAGAGCTTACAGGTCAGGATGTCAGTGAAGGGTTGTCACCTCACTGAGACATGACAGAGCTTACAGGTCAGGATGTCAATGAAGGACTGCCACCTCACTGAAATATGACAGAGCTTACAGGTCAGGGTGTCAGTGAAGGGCTGTCACCTCACTGAGACATGACACAGCTAAACAGGTCAGGATGTCAGTGAAGGACTGTCACCTCACTGAGACATGACAGAGCTTACAGGTCAGGATGTCAGTGAAGGGCTTTGACCTCGCTGAGACATGACAGAGCTTTTTACAGGTCGGGATGTCAGTGGAGGGCTGTCACCACGCTGAGATATGACAGAGCTTACAGATCAGGATGTCAGTGAAGGACTGCCACCTCACTGAAATATGACAGAGCTTACAGGTCAGGATGTCAGTGAAGGGTTGTCACCTCACTGAGATATGACAGAGCTTACAGGTCAGGATGTCAATGAAGGACTGCCACCTCACTGAAATATGACAGAGCTTACAGGTCAGGGTGTCAGTGAAGGGCTGTCACCTCACTGAGACATGACACAGCTAAACAGGTCAGGATGTCAGTGAAGGACTGTCACCTCACTGAGATATGACACAGCTTACAGGTCAGGATGTCAGTGAAGGGCTGTCACCTCACTGAGACATGACAGAGCTTACAGGTCAGGATGTCAGTGAAGGGCTGTCACCTCACTGAGACATGACAGAGCTTACAGGTCAGGATGTCAGTGAAGGGCTGTCACCTCACTGAGACATGACAGAGCTTACAGGTCAGGATGTCAGTGAAGGGCTGTCACCACGCTGAGATATGACAGAGCTTACAGGTCAGGATGTCAGTGAAGGGCTTTGACCTCGCTGAGACATGACACAGCTTACAGGTAAGGGTGTCAGTGAAGGGCTGTCACCTCGATGAAATATGACAGAGCTTACAGGTCAGGGTGTCAGTGAAGAGCTGTCACCTCACTGAGACATGACAGAGCTTACAGGTCAGGATGTCAGTGAAGAGCTGTCACCTCACTGAGACATGACAGAGCTTACAGGTCAGGATGTCAGTGAAGGGCTTTGACCTCGCTGAGACATGACAGAGCTTTTTACAGGTCGGGATGTCAGTGGAGGGCTGTCACCACGCTGAGATATGACAGAGCTTACAGATCAGGATGTCAGTGAAGAGCTGTCACCTCATTGACACATGACAGAGCTTACAGGTCAGGATGTCAGTGAAGGGCTGTCACCTTGCTGAAATATGACACAGCTTACAGGTCAGGGTGTCAGTGAAGGGCTGTCACCTCACTGAGACATGACAGAGCTTACAGGTCAGGATGTCTGTGAAGGGCTGTCACCTTGCTGAAATATGACACAGCTTACAGGTCAGGATGTCAGTGAAGGGCTGTCACCTCACTGAGACATGACACAGCTTACAGGTCAGGATGTCAGTGGAGGGCTGTCACCTCACTGAGACATGACACAGCTTACAGGTCAGGATGTCAGTGGAGGGCTGTCACCTCACTGAGACATGACACAGCTTACAGGTCAGGATGTCAGTGAAGGGCTGTCACCTCACTGAGACATGACACAGCTTACAGGTCAGGATGTCAGTGAAGGGCTGTCACCTTGTTGAAATATAACATAGCTTACAGGTAAGGGTGTCAGTGAAGGGCTGTCACCTCACTGAGACATGACACAGCTTACAGGTCAGGATGTCAGTGGAGGGCTGTCACCTCACTGAGACATGACACAGCTTACAGGTCAGGATGTCAGTGAAGGGCTGTCACCTGACTGAGATATGACAGAGCTTACAGGTCAGGATGTTGGTGAAGGGCTGTCACCTCACTGAGACATAACATAGCTTACAGGTCAGGGTGTCAGTGAAGGGCTGTCACCTCACTGAGACATGACACAGCTTACAGGTCAGGATGTCAGTGAATGGCTGTCACCTTGCTGAAATATGACAGAGCTTACAGGCAAGGGTGTCATTGAAGGGCTGTCACCACGATGAATTATGACACA
>NC_134898.1:5403305-5405805 GCF_041734735.1 Babylonia areolata | reverse complement strand
CTAGACAGAGACAGAGACAAAGGCAAAGACAGAATCAAACAGAATTGGTGTGTCTCACACAGAGTGAGATAGACAGATCGATAGAGAGAGAGAGAGAGAGGCAGATAGACATACAGACACAGACACAGACATACAGAGACACAGACATACACAGACAGACCATCAGAGAGACACATACACAACAAGAGACAGAGAAGAAAGAAACGAAAAAAAAAAAGAAAAAAAAGAAAAAAAAACACACCACCAACACGCTGATTTATCGCCAAAGGGAACGCAACCCTCACAACCCACGCCGGACCCCACCACCCATACCACGTGACCCGTTCTCGTCCATCAAAGATGGCCGCCACATAACATTTGACACAATCACACAGACACACAGACCTACTAGCAAGGCCAACAGACAGACAGACAGACAGACAGGGGCAGTCATAAACCCAGACCGTTACAGATAGACTGATAAAGCCACACGGTTTCATAGAAACACTGAATATACATACATACATACATACATACATACAGGTCCACTTCCTTTCCGTTAGCTGTGCTTCACTATGTGTGTATACATATGTATGTGTAGACAACTACATGCATGTATATGAATGTGTATTGTGTGTGCGTGTGTTTATGTAAGTTTGTGCCTGCCTATGTGTGCGTATGTGTTAGGGTAGCTGTTACTACTTACACATGTATGTTAAAATGTATGTATGCAGCGTGTGTGTATGTGTGTGTGTGTGTGTGTGTGTGTGTGTGTGTGTGTGTGTGTGTGTGTGTGTGTGTGTGTGTGTGTGTGTGTGTGGTCACATTTTGGTGTGTGTATGTAACATAGATATAATGTTTTATGTTAACAAAAGCGTTTTTGTAAAGCACCTAGAGCAGATTTCTGGATAGTGTGCTATATAAGTATCCATTATTATTATTACATACATACATACATACATACATACAGTCAGAGGGAGTATACAGACATACAGACAGACAGACAGGCAGAGAGACTGATACATAAAGACATAAAGAAGCTACACGCCAGCCAGACACATCGACAGACAGAAAAACAAACAGACAGACAGACAGACAAATATACATACAGACCGACAGCCATCAAAAAAAAACTTGTAGAGGAAATATTGAGCGGTATTTGTCTTTCGCTGTTTGCCCCCCCCCCCCCCACGCCCCCCACCCCCACCCCTCTCTCTCTCTCTCTCTCTCTCTCTCTCTCTCTCTCTCTCTCTCATTATTATCAAAATTATTATCGCTGTGTCTTTTTCGTTAATGTTATTGTTATTGTTGTCACATGGACAGATTGGAAGACTGGGCGATGCCTAAAATCTTTATCCTTGTAGTAATAGTTTTTGAATCTTGAAATCTCTCTCCCTCCCTCCCTCCCTCCCTCTCTCTCTCTCTCTCTCTCTCTCTCTCTCTCTCTCTCTCTCCATGTCTTTATCTATCATTCACACACACACACACACACACACACACACACACACACACACACACACACACACATATATATATATATATATATATATATATATCTTATCTGTCTATTATAATCAATGTGCAATATAGTAGGCTATGCTTATAATTGTATTCAAAATAATGTTTCTTAATTCTTTCTCTTTTTACATTAAGAATACCAGTTATTACCTGCAGTGTGTGGATGTATGTATGAAACGGTGTATGTGATATTTTTTACATTTGTGTCTTCGTAATATTCGTAAAAGCTGTTGTTCACTTTTACAGTTATGGTCCCCATGTTGTTTACTTGTCTATGTTGTGATAATGCACCTGACCAAATTTCTCCAGTTGGAGATAATAAAGTTATTCATATATATATATATATATATTCCTCTGTTTGCCTTTTTCTCTCTTTTTCTCTCTCTCTTTCTCCATGCCTTTATCTATCATTCATATATGTGTGTGTGTATATATACATATATATATATATATATATATAGAGAGAGAGAGAGAGAGAGAGAGAGATTTCAAGATTCAAAAACTTTATTACTACAAGGATAAAGATTTTAGGCATCGCCCAGTCTTCCAATCTGTCCATGTGACAACAATAACAATAACAACATTAACGATAACGACACAACAATGATAATTTTGTTAACACTGCTACATCTACTGCTACTACTACGAATAATAAGAGAGAGAGAGAGAGAGAGAGAGAGAGCATGCTGCGCCATGTTGATTAATTAATTAATTGATAAGGATACTTATATAGCGCCTATCCTCGGTCAGAGACCAAGCTCTAAGCGCTTTACAAACACGGAGTCATTTACACAACAGGCTGCCTACCTGGGTAGAGCCGACTGACGGCTGCCATTGGGCGCTCATCATTCGTTTCCTGCGTCATTTAATCAGATGTCAGGCACGCACACCTACACACTCAAACTTGTAACATTTAACATTTTACGCCTTTGACCGTTTTGTTTATTTACCCCGCCATGTAGGCAGCCATACTCCGTTTTCGGGGGTGTGCATGCTGCAGGGA
>NC_134898.1:5393305-5398305 GCF_041734735.1 Babylonia areolata | reverse complement strand
ATCAGAACAGCAGAGGAGGCAACTGTTGTCCAGACTATCATCAACAAGGCTAGATTTTGATTTGAATGGAGAGTGTCTTTCTTGCCCAAGTTACACCCCCACTCTCCCGACAGTGGGTGTGTGTGATGGTCCATAAAGGCCAAGTGATTAGCCCCCCCCCCCCCCCCCTCCCCCCATGGTTGTAGCATTTAGGAGAGGCAGAAATCTTGCCTTCTAATTTGAGAGTCATAGTTATTCACAACAACAACAACAACAACAACAACAACAACAGCAACAAAACTGAGCTGTAAATTAATTAATTCCAATCGCAGTGGAGAACCCATAGATGACACAGCTCTCAGTTTGTTGTCGGGTTTAGCGTCAGCTAAAGTCAGATTTCAAAATGAGACGAGCTGGCCGTCCCCCCCACCCCCACCCCCCCCCCGACCCCCCCACCCCCACCCCACGTACCGCTCTTCCCCGTCCCCCCAGCTTCACCCCCCCCCTCCCCTCCCCCGCACCCCACCACCCCAACACAACCCAGCCTGAAATGTGTGCTCTGTGTGACTGGGGTCAATCTGTCCGGACAGATCCGGATTCAGAACTAATGGTCAGTCTGTCGTTTCTGTCATGTATCGGTCTGGGTGGGGTTGGGGTTTTTGTATTACTCTCTCTGTCTCTCTCTCTCTCTCTCTCTCTCTCTCTCTCTGTGTGTGTGTGTCTCTGTGTGTGTGTGTGTGTGTGTGTGTCTCTGTCTGTGTGTGTGTGTGTGTGTGTGTGTGTCTGTCTCTCTCTGTTTCTCTCTCTCTCTCCCTCCCTCTCTCTCTCTCTCTCTTTCTCTCTCCCTCTCTCTCTCTCTCTCTGTCTCTGTCTCACTGTCTGTCTCTATCTCTCTCTTTCTCTGTCTATCTGTCCGTCTCTCTGTCTGTCTGTCTCTCTGTCTGTCTGTCTGTCTCCCTCTGTCTGTCTGTCTGTCTGTCTCTCTGTCTGTCTCCCTCTGTCTCCATCTCTCTTTCTCTCTTTCTGTCCCTCTGCATCTGTTTCCGTGTTTCTCTCTCTCTCTCTCTCTCTCTCTCTCTCTCTCTCTCTCTCTCTCTCTCTCTCCGTCTTGCACTGTCTGTCTCTCTCTTCTTTCTCTCCCCCACCCCTCTCTCTCTCTCTCTCTCTCTCTCTCTGTCGACACCAGGGTTAATCTGAACCAGCCGAATTTTACCCACACCCCCTCGCCCCCCGGGGGGGTAAAAACTCAAGGGTTATGTGAACAGCCTGCTGCTACATCGGCTGTCCTTTGGCCGGACAGCCACCGCCAAGGCCCTGGCTGGGAGCTTCTTCTTCTTCTTCTTCTTCTGCGTTCACTCGTATGCACACGAGTGGGCTTTTACGTGTATGACCGTTTTTACCCCGCCATGTAGTCAGCCATACTCCGTTTTCGGGGGGGTGCATGCTAGGTATGTTCTTGTTTCCATAACCCACCGAACGCTGACATGGATTACAGGATCTTTAACGTGCGTATTTGATCTTCTGCTTGCATATACACACGAAGGGGGTTCAGGCACTAAGCAGGTCTGCACATAATGTTGACCTGGGAGATCGTAAAAATCTCCACCCTTTACCCACCAGGCGCCGTCACCGTGATTCGAACCCGGGACCCTCAGATTGACAGTCCAGCGCTTTAACCACTCGGCTATTGCGCCCGTCTCCTGGCTGGGAGCAACTGGCACGGATTGTCAGCTTGACCCCCGAGGAGGGGTGGGGGGGCGGGGGACTGGGAGGGGTGTGGGGGGGGCATTGTGGGTGGGTGGGGGTAAGGGGAGTGGGTGTCTGTTTCTCCCTCCTTTGTCCCCATCCCCTCTCACCCCACCCCCCTGCCCCCTCCCACCACTCCCCTGCCCCCCTGATCGTCATCCACGTGCTTGGTTCCCAGGGGGAGGGGGGTGGGGGGCTGAAGGTGCACCCACACCACCCCACACCACACCACACACCACAGCTGGTCCCTCAGGGCTGACGACAGACAGCCACTTTCTGTTTCCCTCCCTGTCCGCGTGGACAGTGACATCCAGGCAATTACTCACCTTGTGATCTTCAGCGTCCCTCCAGTCCATGCGTCCTTGAAACGCGTGTGTGATTGGGGTGGGGGTGAGGGGTGAGGGGTGTGGGGAGGTGGGGTGGAGGGGGGGGTGGAGGTCAGGAAGAAGAGGGTGAGGGTGATGGGGGCAAGGGGGTGTTGCGGGGGGGGGGGGGGGCGGGGGGGGGGGGGAGAGGGAGGGGTTGCTTTGTCTTTGGTTGGTTGCCATGACAATACTTCCTTGTTCACTGCTAGTTGCTGTGTACACACAACTCCTTCAACCTGTTGGCGGCATCTGTCTGGAATTGTTCACGATAGCTTGTAAAAAAAAAAAATAATAATAATAATAATTTCTTTAAAAAATGAACTAAAGGTCCCTCAGCCGTTCACGGTCAGCAGGGCAGTGAGTTCACATCCACTGTGGAGTGATGGCCTAGAGGTAACGCGTCCGCATAGGAAGCGAGAGAATCTGAGCGCGCAGGTTCGAATCACGGCTCAGCCGCCGATATTTTCTCCTCCTCCACTAGACCTTGAGTGGTGGTCTGGACGCTAGTCATTCGGATGAGGCGATAAACCGAGGTCCCGTGTGCAGCATGCACTTAGCGCACGTAAAAGAACCCACGGCGACAGAAGGGTTGTTCCTGGCAAAATTCTGTAGAAAAATCCACTTTGATAGGAAAAACAAATATTAAAAAAAAAAACTGCATGCAGGAAAAAATGCAAAAACATGGGTGGCGCTGTAGTATAGCGACGCGCTCTCCCTGGGGAGAGCAGCCCGAATTTCACACAGAAATCTGTTGTGATGAAAAGAAATACAAATACAAATACTGTGCCTGTAGTGTAGTGTAGTGTACTGTTTGTATCGGATTGCATTGTTTTGTATTGTATTGTATTGTACTGACTTGTGTAGTGTAGTGTAGTGTAGTGTAGTGTTTGTATCGGACTGCATTTTTGTATTGTATTGTATTGTATTGTCTTGTACTGACTTGTGTTGTGTAGTGTAGTGTAGTTTTTGTATCGGACTGCATTTTTTGCATTGTATTGTATTGTATTGTACTGACTTGTGTTGTGTAGTGTAGTGTAGTGTAGTTTTTGTATCGCATTGCATTGTTTGGTATTGTATTGTATTGTACTGACTAGTGTAGTGTAGTGTAATGTAGTGTAGTGTAGTAGTGTAATGTAGTGTAGTGTAGTGTATCGTTTGTATTGCATTGTATTGCAGTGTATTGTATTGTTTGTTTGTTTGTTTTTTTGTTTTTGTTTTTTTCAAGGCCTGACTAAGCGCGTTAGGCTACGCCGCTGGTCAGGCATCTGCTTGGCAGATGTGGTGTAGCGTATATGGATTTATCCGAACGCAGTGACGCCTCCTTGAGCTACTGAAATTGAAACTGAAACTGTATTGTATTGCATTGCAGCGTTGTGTTGTGTAGTGTAGTGTATTGTTTGCATTGCATTGCATTGTTTTGTATTGTATTGTACTGACTTGTATTGCATTGTATCGTATCACTCTTTTGTCACAAACATATTTCCCTGTGTGAATTTCGGGGCTGCTCTCCTCTTGTGAGAGCACGTCGAAATAGTGCAGTGGGGTGCCACCCTTATTCTTTTTCTTCCTTTTTTTTTTTTCTTTTTTCTCTTGCCTGCCTGAGAGTCTATTTGTTTCCCAACAAAGTGGATTTTCACCTGCAGAGTTTTAACACGGACAGCCCTTTTACATGCAGCTTAAAACACATTACATACACGGACCTCGGTTTATCGTCTAATCCGAATGACTCTCCCTCTTTCTCTCTCTCTCCATAAAAAAAAAAAACTGCATGCAGGTAATTGTGTGCTGAACATGATTTTTCTTCTTCTTTTTTATCTGCGTGTATATATATATATATATGTGTGTGTGTGTGTGTGTGTGTGTGTGTGTGTGTGTGTGTACATTCTACCTATCTCTATCTCTGTCTGTCTGTATGTCTCTCTCTGTATATACACACACACACACACACACACAGACACACACACATCACACACACACACACACACACACACACACACACACACACACACATGTAAGGAAAAAGAAAGAATATAATGAATTAATTCTAAAGGAACTGTTAGGTTCAATTAAGTGTCAGAAGCTATTTTGGGAAACTGTAAATAAAGTTGTACGCAAAAAATTTCAACCACAAAATACTATATCTATTGATCAGTGGTTTGATCACTTTAAAAATGTCCTTGAAAAGGAAGCAGAGGAGTACAGTGAAGATGATATTTTAGATGAAGATGTCGTAGATGAAGGAGATGAAGGAATAAACAGACCAATATCAAGAGAAGAAGTATTGTTAGCAGTAAGAAAATTGAAGACTGGGAAATCAGCTGGACCTGACGAATTAATTGGTGAGTTTTTCAAAAATGCGGGGGATTCTACAATAACGTTTTTAGTTAGACTATTTAATCATTTATTTGATAATGGCATTTATCCACAAAGTTGGTCTGAATCGATTATTCTACCATTGTTCAAGAAAGGTAAAGTCAATAACACGAACAATTACAGAGGAATATCATTATGTAACATAAGTAGCAAACTGTATAGTTCTGTTATTAATTACAGATTACAGGAATGGGTTAATTTGAATAACATAACAGGTGAACATCAAGCTGGTTTTAAGAAAGATTACTGTACTATTGATCACATGTTTACTTTATTAGCTGCTGTTCAAAAACAATTTGCCAATAATCAGAAATTGTATGTTGCATTTGTTGATTTTGAAAAAGCTTTTGATTCAATTTCTAGGAAGTTACTATGGCGGGTTTTGTTAAAAAATGGAATTAGAGGTAAACTGTATAGATGTGTTAAAAGTATGTATAGAGAAGTTAAAGCTAGGATAAGAAGTGGAGCGAAATTATCAGATTTTGTGAATTGTACAAGAGGTGTGAAACAAGGTGATGTGTGCAGTCCTGTTCTATT
>NC_134898.1:5375805-5380805 GCF_041734735.1 Babylonia areolata | reverse complement strand
CACACAGACATGGACACGTCAGGACGGACACACTGTACACATCACACAGACATGGACACGTCAGGACGGACACACTACACATCACACAGACATGGAACACGTCAGGACGAACACACTGTACACATCACTAACACATGGACACGTCAGGACGAACACACTGTACACATCATACACACATGGACACGTTAGGACGGACACACTGTACACATCACACAGACATGGACACGTCAGGACGGACACACTGTACACATCACACAGACATGGACACGTCAGGACGGACACACTGTACACATCACACAGACATGGACACGTCAGCATGAAAAGCCTGCTTTGCATATAGATTGAAAAGCAAGCAAGTAAGCACACACACACACACACACACACACACACACACACACACACACACGCGCGCGCGCGCGCGCGCGCGCGCGAGAAAGAGACAGAGAGAGAGAGAGAGACAGAAAGAGAGAGAGAGATTCAGATGATTTATTCATTTAAGGCCACACAACCCCATATAAACAAGTGTCGATAACACATTTTGCGAATGTCACTTTGACTGTTGGTGTCTGCTCTACAGTTTTTGCATCATAGTAACTTAAAGAAATGAAGACAACACTGTCTCTCTGAACTTAACAGCTCTATATAGAGACCGTGCCTGGTATGAAAGAAAGAAAAGACACGTGGAGAAAGAGAGAGATAGAAAGAGAGAGAGAGAGGCAAACAGACAGACACACAGACACAGACACATAAACAGACACACAGACACATAGACACACAAACAGACAGACACACAGACACATAAACAGACAGACAGACATTCACAGTCAGAACCGCATTCCTGAGGGGAAAAAAAGTATTTTCCGTTTCCTAAATGAAACTTGACACATGAGTTTATCATTTCCTATTTTCCTCCACTTATTAATTCTATTGCTTCAGTGGACATCTCTCTCTCTCTCTCTCTCTCTCTCTCTCTCTCTCTCTCTCTCTCTCTTTTATCTGGCACTCTCTCTGTCTCTTTCTGTCTGTCTCTCTCCATCTCTTTTTCTCTCCACATCCCTCTCTGTCTCTCTCTCTCTCTCTTTATCTCTCTGTCTCTTTCTCTCTCTTCTCTCTGTCTGTCTATCTCTCTCTGTCTCTCTCTCTTCTCTCTGTCTCTCTCCCCCCCCCCCCCCTCTCTCTGTCTCTCTCTACCAACCCTTTCTTACACACCCCTCCCCTCTCCTTTTTTTTGGGGGGGGGGGGGTGTTGTTGTTTTATTTTGTTTGTTTTGTTTTGTTTTGTTTTTTGCTGCTCTATCATCTGCACCGTTTCAGTGGCATTACTCCCACGCCGCTCATTTAGATTCCCCCATACACAGCCACACCCGGGTACGTCCGTCACAGTTCCAGCGTCGGCAGTCCGCAGGGAACCATCGATGTTAGGTCGCCAAGAGGCCACACACCAGAGGAGACCCTGCACTGCTGCTGAGTCACTTCGGTGGTGTTCAGTGGTGCCTGTTCTGTTTTAACGTACTTAGGACACCACCTACTAAGCCCCCTACTAACGACAATAATGGCTTAGTCACGGAGCCAGACTGAGTGAGCGTCCCTCCCAGAGTGGAGACCGCCACCACGTCCCCCAAACAACAGCCCCCACCCCCCACCCCCCACCCCCCATGAATCTGCCGACACTAAGACATTGACAGGACTCACCCTAAGCACGGAAGTGGAGGAGTATCGAAACTGAGGTCACCATGAGAGCAGGGTATGAAAGGCCACAGACTTTGAGACTGTTTTGTTTACATTGATGATGATGAAGGAGGAGGAGGAGGACGATGACGCTATGGAGGTCCATTTTGGGACTGCGTGACAAGGCTGTACTCTACGCTTCCTGTCATAATGATATCCCGGCGTTAACCAGGCCCGAGAGATACATACACTTGCAGTGTTGGTCAGGTAATTAGAGCAACACACCCAAAGACGCATCCTTGAAGTGGATGACACTCGACTGTGTGGTCCCGGTCTCCCCCAGTTAAGCTCACAGCACACTCAACTCTGGGTAGGAGCCGGCCACGGGCGAAAAAACCCACCTCCGCTGGGATTCGAACCCGCGTCCTCCCAGCTAACCACTTCGCCACGGCGGCTTCCCTCTCCCTTTTCAGTCCTGACTTTGCATCAGTCCCAGTTCATGACTGATGTGGACAACATGATAATGGAAAAAGGTCGCCACTGGCAGCGAACACTATTCGCACCCAGGGGGTAACGTTTTGTGATGACAATGATCGTTTCGAATATCCATCCACGAACCTTTTCTTTTTCACCCTTAGCTTTACGTTCATAATCTAGGCGTTGATTAGTTAGTTAGTTCGTTCGTTCGTTCGTTCGTTTAGTTCGGTTAGTTCGTTAGTTAGTTTGCGAACCGTTTGGTTGTAAATGGTCATCGTTCATTTTATTTATTCATTCATTTATTTATTCATTCATTCATTCATTTATTTATTTTCTTTCTTTCTTTCTTTCTTTCTTTTTCATGTGCTGTGACGAAAAATCAGTGACATCTTTTATTCCCCAAATCTAGTTGGGAGACACATGTAAACACACACACACACACACACACACACGCACACACACACACACACACACACACACACACACACACACACACACACACACACACACACACACACACACACACACACACACACACACACACACACACACACACATATCTAACAGTGCACCATTCTACGTGTTAAGACAAAGAAATGAATAATAAAGCAAACGGAGACTGAAACAAAGAAACAACCCAAAACACACACACACAAAGAAACAAACAAGCAAACATTCTTTTCAATGTCCGTCAATAAACAGCTGCTCACCACCGCGATAAAAAACAACAACAACAAACAACAAACAACAACAACAACAAAAAAACAAAAAACAAACAAAAAAACATGACCGTCATATCTTGTTTGTTTCAAAAGCACATCAAAGTCCACAAGATTTTTTTTTTCTCTCCACAGGTGGCTGCAATGATTATCATTTTCGTGAAAATCAGAATGTCTCTTTTAGACATGAAAATAATAATGTAGACCCCCCCCCCCCCCCCCCTCCTTCATCCCCACCCCCACCTGGAGTTGTTTTTTTTTGGGGGGGGGAGGGGGGAGTGGAGCAGGGGGCGGGGGGTCGTTTCTTTTTTTTTCCTTCTTTTTTTTTTCCTAACAAAATGATCAGTCCAACATCAACCTGTGTTGAATCAGGGCTCTTCTTCTTCTTCTGCGTTTGTGGGCTGCAACTCCCACGTTCACTCGTATGCACACGAGTGGGCTTTTACGTGTATGACCGTTTTTACCCCGCCATGTAGGCAGCCATACTCCGTTTTCGGGGGTGTGCATGCTGCAGGGATATGTTCTTGTTTCCATAACCCACCGAACGCTGACATGGATTACAGGATCTTTAACGTGCGTATTTGATCTTCTGCTTGCATATACACACGAAGGGGGTTCAGGCACTAAGCAGGTCTGCACATATGTTGACCTGGGAGATCGGAGAAATCTCCACCCTTTACCCACCAGGCGCCGTCACCGTGATTCGAACCCGGGACCCTCAGATTGACAGTCCAACGCTTTAACCACTCGGCTATTGCGCCCGTCGTCAGGGATCAGTATCTGAGGGCCTGTGACCTGCGCACAATACCCCCTTCCGGGGGTAATACTACTACAAATGCGGGGGGATGATGATTTGCCAGATGCGCTCATCGCTTGGCTTTTTTTCTTCTTCCCCAACCCCCCCTCGCCTCTCCTCCCCCCCCCCCCCCCCCCAACCCCCACCCACCCCCCCTTCTCCTTTTTCTAGAATGGGGAAGGAGGGGAAATGGATAGGCGAGGGCAGCGGGGAACGGTGTGTGAGGAATGGAGGGGTGGTGGTGGTGGTGTGGTGTGGTGTGGTGTGGGTGGGGTAGGGAGTACCCCCCTGGTCATTTCTGTCCGAATCTTGATTCTCTCTAGTCCGTTGTGTTGGTGGGTTGGTCGGTCGGTCGGTTGGTGGTCAGTTCAGTTCTGGTTCTGGTTCTGGTTCTGAGTTCTGAGTTCTGGTTCTGGTTCTGGTTCTGAGTTCTGGTTCTGGTTCTGGTTCTGTGGCAGACCCCGTGTTGTTCGCTGGATGAATGGAGGATTTGGTTACTGGTTGTGGCTGGTTAGTGAGTCAGTCAGTCAGTTTGTGAGTGAGTGAGTGAGTGAGTTAGCGAGTGAGTGAGTCAGTGAGTGAGTCAGTGAGAGTGAGTCAGTCAGTTTGTGAGTGAGTTAGTGAGTGAGCGAGTGAGTGAGTGAGTGAGTGAGTGAGTGAGTGAGTTAGCGAGTGAGTGAGTCAGTGAGTGAGTCAGTGAGAGTGAGTCAGTCAGTTTGTGAGTGAGTTAGTGAGTCAGTGAGAGAGTGAGTTAGTGAGTGAATGAGTGTGTGAGTGAGAGAGAGTGAGTCAGTCAGTCAGTCAGTTAGTGAGTGAGTTAGTGAGTGAGTGAGTGAGTGAGTGAGTGAGTGAGTGAGTGAGTGAGTGAGTGAGTTCGTTAGTTAGTTAGTTAGTTAGTCATTCCGTCCGTCAGTACGTCGGTTACTTAGTCAGATGGTCGGGCGGTCGGTCGATTGGTTACTTCGCTAATTGGTTATCTAGTTAGCTCGTTAGTTGGCTGATCGATTGGTTAGTTGGTTGGTTGATTGATTGATCAGAGTAGTTAGGTATGTACGTGTGTAGATGTTAGGTTGGTACCAACCCTTCCCGAATCTCTCTCTCTCTCTCTCTCTCTCTCTCTCTCTCTGTACCTGTCTCCACACTTCTCTCTCTCTCTTTCTCTCTCTCATTTTCTCTCTCTCCCTCTCTCTCTCTCTACCCTCTCTCTTCCTCCTCCCCCTCTCTCTCTCTCTCTCTCTCTCTCTTTCCCTTTTTATGCCCCAAGACTGAGAGGTCAAAAGAAAAAGCATGTTGATAGGTAATCTAATTATCCTGGTTACAGCTTGTTAACCCTCTTCTCTC
>NC_134898.1:5338305-5343305 GCF_041734735.1 Babylonia areolata | reverse complement strand
TAAAGATCCTGTAATCCATGTCAGTGTTCGGTGGGTTATGGAGACACGAAAATACCCAGCACGCATGAACCACGACAGAGTCATCGGCAAGTCGATGTTGGTCGTGTAACGGAAAGAAGAAGAAAAAGAGGAGGGTGCCATGAGCTATCTTTAAGAAGCCCCTTCCTATCTCTGTGGCTGCCTTCACCTCTACACTCCATCTCGCTCACGACGATCGGCTTCGGATCAACTCTGGTTACGCATACCCAGATTCAAACACTCGACTGTTGGCCGCCGTTCTTTCTCTGTCTCTGGACCTTGCAATTGGAATGAACTTCCTCTTTCGCTTCGTCAAGTCTCCATACTCAGCTCTTTCAAGTCTGGCCTTAAAACCCACCTCTTCCCAAAATAGCTTCCCTTACCTGCCTCTTCCTTGTCTTTAGTTTCTACAGTTTTAGAGTTATGCATGCGTGTGAATGACTGGTGCGAAAGCGCTTTGATTTGTCTCTGCACAAGATTCAGCGCTATGTAGATACCATTATTATTATTATTATTAAGCAGGGCTAAGTTTGCTTAGCGTTCAACATTGTCGCAATGTCTGAAGCGAGTTCTACAGACACGGGACAATTCTGAACGCCGGCGCGGCCAATAAGCAAATAAACAGAATCAACACTGCTAAAATCTCATGAATTCCATTCCATGTCCATGCTGAAGTGGAGAAAATGAGAAAAGACAGTATCAGTATCAGTATCAGTAGCTCAAGGAGGCGTCACTGCGTTCGGACAAATCCTTGATTATACGCTACAACACATCTGCCAAGCAGATGCCTGACCAGCAGCGTAACCCAACGCGCTTAGTCAGGCCTTGAGAAAAAAGAAAAAAAAAAGTAATGAAAATAAAAAAAATAAATAAATCTTTTAAAAAATAATTATTAAATGAATACTTTTTTTAAGAAAAAAAGAAATACAAACGCAAGCAAAAAAAAAAAAAAAAAAAAGAAAAACAAACAAACAAAACAAAAAACAGCAGCAAATCTCTCTCTCTCTCTCTCTCTCTCTCTCTCTCTCTCCACCCCTTCCTCCCTCTCTCTTCATACACCATCCTTTCCACCACCACCCCTCACGCCCCCAGCACCCTTCCTCCACCCCTCTTCCTCTTCACCCCCCCCCCCCCCACCCCTCCCACCACTCCCACCCGCCCCACCCCCTACATATCGCCCACTCCTCCTTTGATATATAATTATACCAACCTTGAGATAACCAACTTACTTGAAAGAGGTAAAGCCCTCACACCCCACCCCACCCCACCCCCAGACCCCTCCCCATCCATTTCGCACCGCCCACAGCCCCCTCACCCCACCCCCAACCCCTACCCCCACCCACAACCCCCCGCCCCCCTCACTCAGTCCCTCTCTCTCTCGCCCTCTTCTCTCAAACAGGTATCTGCTGACTTTTATCTGTAGCCGTGCTGAAAGGTCTCTGAGGAGGGGGTAATGAAGTCTTTTCATTAACCACAGGTTCCTATCGACATTGGGTGTAAAAAAAACAAAACCACATCATATCGGTTGGCCACTTCTTTCAAAAAGAAAAAAAAGAAAAAGAAATATGTGTGCGTGTGTGTGTGTGTGTGTGTGTGTGTCGCACCATCTCTCTCTCTCTGTCTCTGTCTCTGTCTCTCTCTCTCCCTCCTCTTTCTCTCTCTCTCTCTCTCTCTCTCTCTGTCTGTCTGTCTGTCACTCTCACGTACACACTCTCAAAGCGCGCGCGCGCGCACACACACACACACACACACACATGTATATATGTATGTGGTACAATATAACATAAAATAACATAACATAGAGAAAGGAATAGAGAAAGAGACGCATAGACACACACACACACACACACACACACACACACACACACACACACACACACACACACACAGGACCACACACACACGCCCCAACCCCCCCCCCCATCTCCCCCCCCCCCACACACACACACACACGCACACGCCCCCCCCCCCCACGCCCCCCCCCCCTCCCCCCCACACACACACACACAAACACACAAGCATGCGTGCCTTTCTTATTCCCTTCGTCCATTTTCCATTCCATTCTTTTCATTCTGCTGTTTATAATATGTTCTATTATTTATTTATTATTTTGTCTCTCTTTCTTACTTTTTCTTCTCTCACTGAAGACGAAAATGATCCACACTTTTTTTTTTTTTTTCCAAAATCGAATGGAAATCACGGCAGCTATTTCATAAGTAATAATTATATTTTGTTCCTCCCTCGTAAAGAAAAAAGAAAAGATTCCTATATTATCATCAGCGCCAGTGCAGCAGCTTCTAACCACCCTCTCTCGCTGGATTTCACCCCGGGGTCATTTTAAGCTGACCTCGATTGACTCTGTTTGTGGCTCGTCAAGGTTAACTCCCTTTGTTGGAAATTATCTCCCCCCATTACGGACTTAATCAAGATATCATGATAAATAAATCAACTGATTGAGAACGGGGTTGGGTGGTATGAGGGGCAGTGAGCAAACTAGCCGAGAATGACCTCAACATCCAAAAGGAGAGGAGAATGACCTCAATATCCATAAGGAGAGGAGAGGAGAATGACCTCAATATCCATAAGGAGAGGAGGAGAGAATGACCTCAATATCTATAAGGAGAGAAGGAGAGGAGAATGACCTCAATATCCATAAGAAGAGGAGAGGAGAATGACCTCAATATCCATAAGGAGAGGAGAATGACCTCAATATCCATAAGAAGAGGAGAGGAGAATGACCTCAATATCCATAAGGAGAGGAGAATGACCTCAATATCCATAAGGAGAGGAGAGGAGAATGACCTCAATATCCATAAGGAGAGGAGAGGAGAATGACCTCAATATCCATAAGGAGAGGAGAGGAGAATGACCTCAATATCAATGAGAGGAGAGGAGAGGTATATGAAAAAGGAGAGGAGAGGAGAATGACCTCAATATCCATAAGGAGAGGGGTAAAATTGTACTGGGGGGTAGACGGTAGGCAGGGGGCGGGGGGGTCAGTTCTGACCAGTCACAGTTTATCCCCGGGACCGGACCATTCCAGGCTATTCCATAGACCCCGGGGTTAATCAGGACTAGCCAAGGTTTAACCCCTCGGTGATAATACCCAAAAAAAAAGAATAAAAAGGAGGGGTGGGGGTAGGAAAAGACTACATGCTGCACCTGTCCCCACCGACTTGCCGAATTGAAGCACTAAAGTATATATAGAGAGAGACAGACAGACAGACAGAATGACTGACTGACAGAGAGGGGGGAGACAGAGAGAGGGGGGGAGACAGAAAGAGAGAGAGGGGGGGGCGGAGACAGAGAGAGAGAGAGAGAGCAAGACAGAGAGAAGGAGGAGACACAGAGAAAGGGGGGGGGAGAGAGAGAGAGAGCGAGGGGAGACAGAGAGAGACAGCGAGAGAGAGGAAACAAAGAGAGTGAGAGATAGAGGGGGGAGACAGAGACAGAGGATTGGAGACACACAGAGAGCGCGCGAGAGAGAGAGGGAGAGAGAGACAGGGTGGGGAGTCACAGAGAGAGAGGATGTGGAGACAGAGAGAGTGGGGGGGGGGGTTACACTGAGAGAGAGAGAGAGAGAGAGAGAGGGAGCAGCGTTAAACAGAACTGAGGGAAATTTTAAGTCCCCAACTGGAGACGTTTTCAGTCTGGAGCAGTCATGAACTGTGCGACGTTTTTGTTGGGTTTTTTTGTTTTTGTTTTTTTTGTTTTGTTTTTTTAGGGGGGGGGGGTGTTTGTTTGTTTTTTTAAGTCTCGAACAATCAGGAACTGGGGGGAAATTTTCAGTCACGAACTTTTGTACAGTAGGCTACACTGAGGACTGGTTGTCCTAATCCCGCTTCCCCCGTCCCGCCTCTCACACACACCCTTCCAGTATTATGTTGTTGGTGTTTTCTTTCTCCAATCACTGACACTCACCCTCTCCATTTTAGATTTTGTACTTTATCTTTTCCACATTCTGTTCTCTCTCTCTCTCTCTTCCTTTCTTAGTCCCCTCCCCCTCCCCCCATCCCTCCCCTTCAACCTCAACCGCCCCCCCCCCCCCTTCATTCGAATATACAGAAATGTCGATTTCTAATTAATAATAACAATCATCATTATGATAGAAATGATAATAATCCAAATAATAATAATAACATCATTTATTTTCAGTCTAATATCATCATCTTAGATGAACAGTCTATAAATAATTAAACGAACGTGGACTGGCTGTCAGTTTCTGAAGTTCAGGTGCCAGTTGCATTGCTTGGTTCTAACTTTTTGACAGTTACACGTGACAAAATGCCTACGTTGACCGGCCGAACTACGCCATTGGTCAGTTCCATACAGTTTCAGTTTCAGTAGCTCAAGGAGGCGTCACTGCGTTCGGACAAAACCATATGCGCTACACCACATCTGCCAAGCAGATGCCTGACCAGCAGCGTAACCCAACGCGCTTAGTCAGGCCTTGAGAAAAAAACAAAAAAACAAACAAACGGGGGAATAAATAATAGATAAGCTTGCATAAATAAATAAATACAACACACAGTTAGTAGCGGGTTACGACCATACTAGGCTCTTCCGTCCGAGCAATGCAACTGGCTCCAGGAATGCTGTTATGCCTTCGTTTGGTTTCGTTTGATTTGTCTTCTTTCTGTTTTGTTTATGCTGTTTTCATTATCTAACCGGTTTTCTTGTTATTTACTTGTTATCATAATAACCATCTGCATGCCTAATTGTTTGTTCATTTCCAGTTGATAAACCACCGAGGCAACCATGTGTTTGTTCTGAATTGTCCATGTGTTCTGTGTGGCTTGTTCAGGATTAAAGAGTCTTGCTAATTTGTGTTTGCACATTTCTTCTGTCTTTGCTGCTGTGTGCACATGTCAAATGATCGGTATAAGGACAGGCCCGGCGCTTCCTTTTTTTGAGGAAGTGTCTGGGTTTGTTCCAATGTACCTTTTATTTACCTGTATGCCAGCTGAATCGGTAGCGTAAGC
>NC_134898.1:5330805-5335805 GCF_041734735.1 Babylonia areolata | reverse complement strand
TTTACGTCAGTGTCTGGCCGTTTTTAGCCTGCCATATAGGCAGCCATACTCCGTTTTCGGGGGTGTGCATGCTGGGTATGTTCTTGTTTCCAGAACCCACCGAACGCTAACATGGATTACAGGATATGTAACGTCCCCCCTCCCCCGCCTTCGGCTTCCTCCCCCCTCCCACTCGAACACACCTACCCCCCCCCCCCACACACACACACACACACATTCAAACCCCCACCCCACCCCCACACACACACATACACTCAACCACACACCCCCACCTACACACATACACTCAAACACACCCTCCCCCACACACACACACACACATACACTCAAACCCCCCCCCCTCCACACACACACACACACACAGTCAACCCCCCCTCGCCCCCCCCCCCCCCCACACACACACATACACTCAACCCCCCTACCCCCACCATCCCCCACACACACTCAAACACCCACCCACACACACACATACACTCAAACACCCACACCCACACCCACACACACACACACACACACTCAACCTCAACCCCCACCCACCCCCCACCCCACCCTATACACACACACACACACACACACACATACTCAAACACCCACCCACCCACACACACACACTCACAATCCCTCCCCTTCCCTCAGCCGAATGGATCTTGTGGTTCGGGAAAGTCTGCCATGGCCTTCAGCAGGTTATCGATTGGCCCTGGCGCTCAGCCCCGTTTGGGGAAGTGAATTATCGGAGGTTGTGGAGCGTGACGGATTTTATGACTTAATCACACATCCCTCTCAGTCTCAGCCACTTATCTTCAACTTGAACACGCACGCGCGCGCTCTCGCCCGCGTGTATGTGTGTGTGTGTGTGTGTGTGTGTGTGTGTGTGTGTGTGTGTGTGTGTGTGTGTGTGTGTGTGTGTGTGTGTTCGTTCTTTAGTTTAACGTCTTTTCACTGTATATGTAAGTGACATTAGACGAGGGAAGGAAAAAAATCGAGTGGGAGGAGGGGGAGGAGGGGGGGGGGAATTACTGTGTACGCATACGAGTAAGTGAAAGTGTGTGTGTGTGTGTGTGTGTGTGTGTGTGTGTGTGTGTGTGTGTGAAAATTATTGATTTAAGTTTTGTTTAAAAAATAAACAAAAAAAACATAACAATATAACATATTTCTAATGAAAAACTAACAACTATAACAGCGAACCAACTGGACTATTTAACAAGGAGTTGAAAAAGTCATACATTAGCAATGGACTGCTGAAGATCGTCAACACTGAAGATGATTTCAGTTCAGGGATTTGAGACTTTAACATATCGTGTGTGTGTGTGTGTGTGTCGGCGCAGGAATATACACATGCATCGTGCGTGTGCGCATACACCCGTGCATGTTGCACGCGCGTATGCTTGTGCACAGACAAGTTGAACACGGGGAATGCATGCACAGGCGCAAGTGAGCAGGCGTGTGTTAGTGTTTAGATACTCGGGTAATTTCGAATATATATCTATTCTCAGTGTACATAATTGTTGATGACTAATCAGTATGTGTCGATACTTAATATTAAGATTGTAGGGCGTGGTGTCTTTTTTTTTCATCCTCTACTTCGATATTTTGCGCGCTCAATATGACTCAACGTCTGTTAAGTATGGCTAGATACTTGCTCAAGATGAGTGTGTTGCTGTAATGAGTTCAGTATGTCATGTGCTTAGTTTCAGTTTCAGTAGTTCAAGGAGGCGTCACTGCGTTCGGACAAATCCATATACGCTACTGACACCACATCTGCCAAGCAGATGCCTGACCAGCAGCGTAACCCAACGCGCTTAGTCAGGCCTTGAAAAAAAAAGTGAATAAATAATAGATAAATACTTCTTTTTTTTTTAAGTGAATAAATAATAGATTTTAAAAAATGTGCTTAGCATGTCGGTAGGTTCGAGTCTTTGAAGCCTGTAGGATGTTGTGTTCCTTTGACAGTGTTTTCGGTGTGTGCACGTGTGAGTGCGTGCGTGCGCGCTCTCACACGAAGAGCTGTTAGCTGTAGGCAAGGAAAGGGCAGCTTCTTCTTCTCCTTCTTCTTCTTCTTCTTCTTCTTCTTCTTCTTCTTCTTCTTCTTCTTCTTCTTCTCCTTCTTCTTCTTAGTATTATTATTATCATCATCATCGTTAATGATAATATCATTAGTATCATCTTTAATGCTACTATTTCTACTACTGCTGCTGCTGCTACTACCACTACTGCTGCTGCTGTTGCTGCTGCTGCTACTACTACTGCTACTGCTACTACTGCTGCTGCTGCTACTACTACTGCTGCTGCTGCTGCTACTACTACTGCTGCTGCTGCTACTGCTGCTGCTGCTGCTGCTACTACTGCTACTGCTGCTGCTACTACTGCTACTGCTGCTGCTACTGCTGCTGCTGCTACTACTGCTACTGCTGCTGCTGCTGCTACTGCTGCTGCTGCTACTACTGCTACTGCTGCTGCTGCTGCTACTACAACTACTACTACTATTATTATTATTACTACTACTACAGTTGTATCAACTTTATCATACTATTCTTCTTCTTCTTCTTATTATTATTATTATTATTATTATCATCATTATTAGTAGTATTATTATTTCTAATATATCCCACTAGTTGCCCAACATAACTGTGTGTTCTTTCCTCCTTTTTCTTTCTCTATTTTGATACTCCAGATATCAGGGGTTTTACCCGATGAGCCGAAGTCTCAACAACAACACCTTTTGCTGATGCTTTTCTTCTGTTGACAGATTCCGCTGATCTGGCCGGGGGAGCTGTGTCCATACCTGCGCACGAGAGAGCCACACACACACACACATAGACAGACACAGAGACACAGACACAGACGGACAGGCTTGCCGGTGGCTATGGTGAATCTTCTGCAGCAGGCGTGAATCTCGTGCCGCCTTGCCTTCGCTTCCCTCTCTACTCCTCAAGAGTTCCAGACACGCTTCTGGCTTGGAATGGGACAGTTCCAGTGCCGGACCGCAGGCAAAGAACTCGTGAAGAACTCCAGAGCCCTCAAATGGCCATCGCTGCAGCAGTGATTGTGGAGGTAATAGCAAAGTGTAGCAGCAGCAGCAGCTGTAGCTGTAGCAACAACAACAACAACAACATCAGCAGCATCAACAACTACGGCATCAACAACAACAACAACAACAACGGTATCAACATCAACAACAACAGCCACGAGAGCTACAGGATGAATCTCCGTGTCAAAGCAGAAACTTGAACCAGGTCAGCAGCCACACAGTGACGACTAAAAAATAACGAAGGTTTCATAACCGCAACACGAATAACATCATCAAACGGTGGCAACATGACACAATAATTGTCCCAAACAAGAGCACCGTAAACTGCATGCAGTGACATACCCGACACCAGCTATCGATACCCGAGATCAGTCTTCCCCCCCACGAAAAGAGTGCCGCCTCAGAATTGACGGTTGAGCGTGCGAGCAAGCCGCAGTGCATAGCTTAGCTGGTGACCAGTCGTTTACTTTACAGATCGCGGCATTCTTTTGATGCGTATTTTGCTAAGTTGTGGTGTGTGTTTGATGCAGTTCAAACTTAAAGGCATTTCTGCACATGTGTGGTTGGTTGTGATAGAGTAGAAAGTTTATCGCGGTCGTTTGAAACATGATTCATTCTCAAGAGCAAGTAAAAGACATTGAAAACACATAGACCAGCAACAAGCCCAAGCTAATGGCGTGCTCGGTAAGCAGCACATGCCCGCAGTGACCACAGAACACAGCGGCAGTATTATAAACAACATAAAATATTAATTCATCGCAGTTTGATTCCCCCCCCTCCCCCCGCCCCCCGCCACACACACACACACACACACACACACACACACACACACACACACACACACACACACAGAGTAACAGACGGAGGTCGACAACAACTTATTCGCCAATACAACGGGTGTGTGTTAAACAACAACTTGACAATAACGGTGATGTGTGTGCGAACAACGACAACGACAACAACAACATTGCAAACAACAGGAAGAAAAGAAACAACAACAACAACATCAATTACCAACGGCAGACAGCAGACGTTTTGACCCAGTTTGTGAAGATCCCGCCACACCATTTGAAACTAGTCTGTAAAATTATGTGACGGCTTGGAACAAGAACTCTTGTTGTGAAAGAAATTACATCTCACGTTTTGGCACTTTGAAGAACGAAAAAGCCTGCTTCGTCGGTTACGTAATGGGGTTTACATATGCCACCCCCACCCCCTCACCCCCAACCAACCTTTTTTTCCCTCACTCTCTCTCAGAACGAAACACGTGTGTGTGCAAGCAAGCTGCAGGAGTTGACACATTCAGCAGACCTACTACGAGGCGCGTAAGGATCGGTTCCGTTTCTGCGCGCGGAATGTAAGCCACTTGGTTTTACGCCACGCAACAGCGCCGCCAGACCCAGTGGAACCCAGGGAGAGAGGGGCGGACCGACTGCCGTGATGCCGGAACTGTGTGATTCAAGCATCAGTGGGCGTGGGGACAGAATCACGAGCAGCGTCAACACCCTGTCCTTGTAATGCTCTGAGAGCTCCCTCTCTCTGTTTTTTTTTCTCTCTCTCTTTTTTTTTGGCAGTCTCCATGTTTGTGTGTTGAGGGAGATGTGAGTGAGTGTGTGTGTGTCATTCAAGGACGACTGCGGAAGACAATCCGGGCACTTCACTGCCACCATACGGGCACTTCACTGCCACCATACGGGCACTTCACTGCCACCGCTCAGACACACCGACCACAGCTAGCACGAATGTAGCCGATGTGAACTAAAATACGTCGTTAAAATACGTCAGATTCTCGTGGACGTGACCAGAGACTGACGACAACAACTGAAATCAGCACGTGAGATACCTAGGGACAATTTCACAGGCCTGGAACAAGACTGAACTTAAAAAGAAAAAAAAAAGATCAGTAATAGGTCACAGATAGGGGAGGGTAGGACCTGAAATAAAATGCTTATTATCAGACATTTGTGAAAAA
>NC_134898.1:5308305-5313305 GCF_041734735.1 Babylonia areolata | reverse complement strand
GAACATCAATACCTCATGGAATGATAACTAGATGGGAACATTAATACCTCATGGAATGATAACCAGATGGGATCATTATTACCTCATGGAATGATAACTAGATGGGAACATTAATACCTCATGGAATGATAACTGGACGGGAACATCAATACCCCATGGAATGATAACTAGACGGGAACATCAATACCTCATGGAATGATAACTAGATGGGAACATTAATACCTCATGGAATGATAACTAGATGGGAACATCGATACCTCATGGAATGATAACTAGATGGGAACATTGATACCTCATGGAATGATAACTAGATGGGAACATTAATACCTCATGGAATGATAACTAGATGGGAACATTGATACCTCATGGAATGATACCCAGATGGGAACATCAATACCTCATGGAATGATAACTAGATGGGAACATCGATACCTCATGGAATGATAACTAGATGGGAACATTAATACCTCATGGAATGATAACTAGATGGGAACATCGATATCTCATGGAATGATAACTAGATGGGAACATTAATACCTCATGGAATGATAACTAGATTGGAACATCAATACCTCATGGAATGATAACTAGATGGCAACATTGATACCTCATGGAATGATAACTAGACGGGAACATCAATACCTCATGGAATGATAACTAGATGGGAACATCGATACCTCATGGAATGATAACTAGATGGGAACATTAATACCTCATGGAATGATAACTAGATGGGAACATCGATATCTCATGGAATGATAACTAGATGGGAACATCAATACCTCATGGAATGATAACTAGATGGGAACATCAATACCTCATGGAATGATAACTAGATGGGAACATTGATACCTCATGGAATGATAACTAGATGGGAACATCAATACCTCATGGAATGATAACTAGATGGGAACATTAATACCTCATGGAATGATAACTGGACGGGAACATCAATACCCCATGGAATGATAACTAGACGGGAACATCAATACCCCATGGAATGATAACTAGACGGGAACATCAATACCTCATGGAATGATAACTAGATGGGAACATCAATACCTCATGGAATGATACCCAGATGGGAACATCGATACCTCATGGAATGATAACTAGATGGGAACATCAATACCTCATGGAATGATAACTAGATGGGAACATTGATACCTCATGGAATGATAACTAGATGGGAACATCAATACCTCATGGAATGATAACTAGATGGGAACATCGATACCTCATGGAATGATAACTAGATGGGAACATCGATACCTCATGGAATGATACCCAGATGGGAACATCAATACCTCATGGAATGATAACTAGATGGGAACATCGATACCTCATGGAATGATACCCAGATGGGAACATCAATACCTCATGGAATGATACCCAGATGGGAACATCAATACCTCGTGGAATGATAACCAGATGGGAACATCGATACCTCATGGAATGATAACCAGATGGGAACATCAATACCTCATGGAATGATAACCAGATGGGAACATTAATACCTCATGGAATGATAACTAGATGGGAACATCGATACCTCATGGAATGATAACTAGATGGGAACATCAATACCTCATGGAATGATACCCAGATGGGAACATCAATACCTCATGGAATGATAACTAATGACAACACTAAACGTATTACAGCTCCATCATCCGACACCCCTCACATGCCAAAGGTACAAGACCAACTGTCCGCCAAGTCCCTTTACCAGGACACAAGTCACGGAATAGGTTTGATAGTCAGTCGTGTCCGACGACTATGACCATCAGAACAGCAGAGGAGGCAACTGCTGTCCCGACTATCTGGGCTAGAATTTGATCATAGTGGAGAGTGTCTTGCCCCAAGTTACACATCCCCAACTCTCTTGGCCATGAGAGTTTTAGGACAGTCGGCGTTGGGATGGTTCCACAAAAGGCCAACTAGCCCCCCAAGGCTACAGCACTAAGAGCCAGTGCAGTATTGCACACGGAGGGTTTAAGAAGGGGAGGAAACTTAGTATAGCGCATTGCACGTGAAACACTGCCTTGGGGGTTTTTTTCTTCTTTTTTTTCCCGGTTTGTAGGTCATCTATTTTTGGACTGCACTGGCCTTGAAGTTTTTGTTTATTTTTCGGACAGGTATGAAAACAGCGAGCGTGAAGTGAGTCAGAGGGGTGGGGGGGGGAGGGGTTGGGTTGTGGTGTAAGGTGGTGGTGGTGGTGGTGTGTGTGTGTGTGTTATGTGTGTGTTGTGTGTGTGCGTGTGTGTGTGTGTGTGTGTGTGTTGTGTGTGTACCGATCTCTCAGTCAATCTCATTTCTTGTGTTATTTATCGTTTTCTGTCCCCCTCTCTCCCTCCCTCCCTCCCTCTCTCTCTCTCTCTCTCTCTCTCTGTCTCTCTCTCTGTTTCTTTCTCTTTCTCTCTCTCTCTCTCTTCTCTCTCTCACTCCCCCCTCCTCTCTCTCTCTTTTTCTCAGCGCGCAGGCACACACTCACATACACACGCGCGAATGCATACACGCGCGCGCACACACACACACACACACACACACACACACACACACATACACACACACACACACACACACACACACACACACACACACACACACACACACACACACACACACACACACACGTAAAAAAGAATGTATGTCGGCGTGTACTCTTGTTTTTCCTCTGTCAAGTCACACAGGGGGGGGGGGGGGGTGGAGGTCACTGCTTCCTGCATGTGGCAGTGCACAGCACAGAGTACGCAACATGAGGCATGATATTGTAATGAAGTAGACTGAAGGAGAGAGAGAGAGAGAAATGCCAAGAATCCTGCCCTGGTAATGCCACACACCCAAAAGAGAACGCCAGATGCTCACAAATCGAGAGAGAGGGGGGAGAGGAGAGGAGGAGGGAGGGGAGAGAGAGAGAACAGAGAGAGAGTGGGGGTGGGAGGGCTGGAGAGAGAGAGGAGGGGTGGAGGGGAGGGGGGGAGAGAGAGAGTGGGGGTTTGAAGGCGGGAGAGGGAGAAAGTGGGGGTGTGAGGGGCGGGAGAGAGGGAGAGAACAGAGAGAGTGGGGGGATGAGGGCGGGAGAGAGGAGAGAACAGAGAGAGTGGGGGTGTGAGGGCGGGAGAGAGGAGAGAACAGAGAGAGTGGGGGGATGAGGGCGGGAGAGAGGGAGAGAACAGAGAGAGTGGGGGTGTGAGGGCGGGAGAGAGGGAGAGAGAGAGAGTGGGGGGGTGTGAGGGCGGGAGAGAGGGAGAGAGAGAGAAAGTGGGGGTGTGAGGGCGGGAGAGAGGGAGAGAGAGAGAGAGTGGGGGGTGTGAGGGCGGGAGAGAGAGGGAGAGAGAGAGAAAGTGGGGGTGTGAGGGCGGGAGAGAGGGAGAGAACAGAGAGAGTGGGGGGATGAGGGCGGGAGAGAGGGAGAGAACAGAGAGAGTGGGGGTGTGAGGGCGGGAGAGAGGGAGAGAACAGAGAGAGTGGGGGTGTGAGGGCGGGAGAGAGGGAGAGAGAGAGAGAGTGGGGGGTGTGAGGGCGGGAGAGAGGGGAGAGAGAGAGAGAGTGGGGGTGTGAGGGCGGGAGAGAGGGAGAGAGAGAGAGAGTGGGGGTGTGAGGGCGGGAGAGAGAGAGGGAGAGAGAGAGTGGGGGTGTGAGGGCGGGAGAGAGAGAGGGAGAGAGAGAGTGGGGGTGTGAGGGCGGGAGAGAGAGAGGGAGAGAGAGAGTGGGGGTGTGAGGGCGGGAGAGAGAGAGAGAGAGAGTGGGGGTGTGAGGGCGGGAGAGAGAGGGAGAGAGAGAGAGAGTGGGGGTGTGAGGGCGGGAGAGAGGGAGAGAGAGAGAGAGTGGGGGTGTGAGGGCGGGAGAGAGGGAGAGAGAGAGAGAGTGGGGGTGTGAGGGCGGGAGAGAGGGAGAGAGAGAGAGAGTGGGGGTGTGAGGGCGGGAGAGAGGGAGAGAACAGAGAGAGTGGGGGGATGAGGGCGGGAGAGAGGGAGAGAACAGAGAGAGTGGGGGGATGAGGGCGGGAGAGAGGGAGAGAGAGAGAGAGTGGGGGTGTGAGGGCGGGAGAGAGGGAGAGAACAGAGAGAGTGGGGGGATGAGGGCGGGAGAGAGGGAGAGAGAGAGAGAGTGGGGGTGTGAGGGGCGGGAGAGAGGGAGAGAACAGAGAGAGTGGGGGTGTGAGGGCGGGAGAGAGGGAGAGAACAGAGAGAGTGGGGGTGTGAGGGCGGGGAGAGAGGGAGAGAGAGAGAGAGTGGGGGTGTGAGGGCGGGAGAGAGGGAGAGAGAGAGAGAGTGGGGGTGTGAGGGCGGGAGAGAGGGAGAGAGAGAGAGAGTGGGGGTGTGAGGGCGGGAGAGAGGGAGAGAGAGAGAGAGTGGGGGTGTGAGGGCGGGAGAGAGGGAGAGAACAGAGAGAGTGGGGGTGTGAGGGCGGGAGAGAGGGAGAGAGAGAGAGAGTGGGGGTGTGAGGGCGGGAGAGAGGGAGAGAACAGAGAGAGTGGGGGGATGAGGGCGGGAGAGAGGGAGAGAGAGAGAGAGTGGGGGTGTGAGGGCGGGAGAGAGGGAGAGAACAGAGAGAGTGGGGGTGTGAGGGCGGGAGAGAGAACAGAGAGAGTGGGGGTGTGAGGGCGGGAGAGAGAGGGAGAAAGAGAGGGTGTGAGGGCGGGAGAGAGAGAGGGAGAGAGAGAGAGAACAGAGAGAGTGGGGGTGTGAGGGCGGGAGAGAGAGGGAGAGAGAGGGAGAACAGAGAGAGTGGGGGTGTGAGGGCGGGGAGAGAGGGGGAGAGAGAGAGAACAGAGAGAGTGGGGGTGGGAGGGCGGGAGAGAGAGGGAGAAAGAGAGGGTGTGAGGGCGGGAGACAGAGGGAGAAAGAGAGGGTGAGAGGGCGGGAGAGAGAGGGAGAGAAAGAGAGGGTGTGAGGGCGAGGAGAGAGAGGGAGAGAAAGAGAGGGTGTGAGGGCGGGAGAGAGAGGGAGAAAGAGAGGGTGAGAGGGCGGGAGAGAGAGGGAGAAAGAGAGGGT
>NC_134898.1:5295805-5298305 GCF_041734735.1 Babylonia areolata | reverse complement strand
TGAAAATCACATGCTCAGTCTAGTATAATGATTCTCATCTGCCTGTCAACTCCAAAAAGAAAGGGAAGTAATAATAAGCAGGGGAAGTAATAATCAAGAGTTGCACGACATAACCTTTTTTTTTTTTTTTAACTTTTCTCCCCCCCCTCTTCGTGGGGGGGAATTAATTCCCAGTGTCGCTGTTGAAGATTTGGCGACAAAACATGGTAGCTGTTGACAAGGATTGCTGTGTCAGGGTCAGTTTGGTGATTAGGTTTCCGTTACGTTTCTTGTAGTCCATTGATCGCTTTCATTTCTGATTTACTTCTCGCTGTCTGTTGGTCGGTCTTGGTGTGTGTGTGTGTGTGTGTGTATTTGTGCGCGTGTGTGTATGTGTGTGCGTGTGCGCGTGTGTGTGTGTGTGTGTCTGTCTGTCTGTGCGTGTGTGTGTGTGTGTGTGTGTGTGTGTGTGTGTGTGTGTTCAGTGTACATGTGTGTGTTTTTCTCATTTAAACCAGCACGTCAACAGAAAGATGCGTGGACAAAAAAAAAACCCATATGCATAGAAGACGGAGAATGAAAAAACAGGAAGCATACAGTTAATGAACACCTCTTGGCCCCCACGCCTCCTTGAAACAGGCAACAACATCAACAAGACTGATTGATTGATTGATATGGATATTTCAATCGTGCCAATCCTCGGTCGGAGATCAAGCTCCACGCGCTTTACGAACACGGGGATCATTTCCACAACAGGCTGCCAGTACCTGGGTAGAGCCGACTGACGGCTGCTTATCATGGGCGCTCATCATTCGTTTCCCGTGTCATCAAATCAGATTTCAAGCACGCACACATACACACTGAGAGAGATGTGTAACATTTCACTGTGTATGTCCCTTTTTTTGTTTATTTACCCCCGCCATGTAGGCAGCCATACTACGTTTTCAGGGGGTGTACATGCTTGGTGTGCTCTTGTTTCCATAACCCACCGAACGCTGACATGGATCACAGGATCTTTAACGTGCAGTATTTGATCTTTTGCGTGCGTATACACACGAAGGGGGTTCAGGCACAAGCAGGTCTGCACATATGTTGACCTGGGAGATCGTAAAAATCTCCACCCTTTACCCACCAGGCGCCGTTACCGAGATTCGAACCCGGGACCCTCAGATTGAAAGTCCAGCAACGCTTTAACCATTCGGCTATTGCGCCCGTTGCTAAATATCACTAAAACTCTTTGATTTAAAAAGAAAAAAGAAAGAATAGGACCTGGTGGAAGAAACCAAGGTCATGAAAGAAGAGAATGTGTTGACAGTAGATGGACGGGGGAGGGGGGAGAGAAGTAACTAGTGTGTGAGTGGGTTAGTGAACTGGTGAAAGAACGAGAGAGAGACAGACACACAGACAGAGACAGACAAAGAAAGAGAGACAGAGAGGGGTGTGAGAGGGAGAGACAGACAGACAGACAGACAGAGACAAAGAGAGAGACAGAGAGGGACCGACAGACAGAGAGAGACAGAGAGGGACCGACAGACAAAGAGAGACAGAGATTGAGAGACAGACAGACGGACAGGTAGGCAGACAGACAGAGACAAAGAGAGAGACAGAGAAGGTTATGAGAGGGAGAGACAGACGGACAGACAAACAAAGAGAGAGAGGGGGTGAGAGGGAGAGACAGACAGACAAAGAGAGAGAAAGAGAGGGGTGTGAGACAGACAGACAAAGAGAGAGACAGAGAGGGTGTGAGACAGACAGACAGACAAAGAGAGAGACAGAGAAGCACGTTTGGAAACAAAGCAGACTGGGGAAAAGGTGACACGCAAAACAAAGACACACGTGGCCTGGTCATTGTCTCTGACAATGGGTCGGGGTGGTGGAGGTGGTAGTGGTGGTGGTGGTGGTCACATTACAACTTTCTTCAGCGCCTTTTTTTGCAGTCGCTGTTCGTGGATGAGCAGTGTGATGTTCCCTCAGAACTTTTCTCTTTGGCCTGTTGTTTGGCTTTCCAGTATCAGTATCAGTATCAGTAGCTCAAGGAGGGCGTCATTGCGTTCGGTCAAATCCATACACGCTACACCACATCTGCCAAGCAAAGCAGATGCCAGATGCCTGACCAGCAGCGTAACTCAAAGCGCTTACTAGGTCAGGCCTTGAGAGAGAGAGAGAAAAAAACGTTCCTTTCCTTTATTTCATTTGTTAATGTTTGTGGGGGTTGGGGGTGGGGGGGTCTTTGTTTGTTGTTGTTGTTTTTGTTGTTGTTTGGTTGTTTTTTGTGTGTTTTTTTCTTTTCTTTTCATATCTTTTCTTCTCCTGTTTGTTCATATTCGAATTAAGATATATTTTTTTCCCATTACAACACAGTGTTGAATCTGGCAAATGGTAATGTATGTGATATTCACACACACACACACACACACACATGTACTCTCTCTCTCTCTCTCTCTCTCTCTCACACACACACACACACACACACACACACACACACACACACACACACACACATATATATATATATAGAGAG
>NC_134898.1:5288305-5293305 GCF_041734735.1 Babylonia areolata | reverse complement strand
CTCCCTGTCGTTTCAGCGTTATTCTCATCAGGGAGGGAAGGGAGGGAGGGAGGGAAGGGTCTGTGTTTTGTAAGGTTAAAGCCTCACAGCATTGTACTGACGTGTGCTCCCTGTCTGGGGGCGTCCCAAAGCTTGCCCTTTAAACGAGCCTTCTGTAAACATTAACCCGTTGCCCCCCCCCAAACCCCAACCCCCACCCCAACACCCCTTACAAGGGTGAGTCGCTAGTAAAACACCGCCCAAACTATAACTTGTCCTCCGCCCCATTCCAAGAGAGTCCCATGCTTTAACAATGCCTCACTCTTTCTTGCAAGAGTGAGTCCCAGATCTTAACTCACTCAGTACGGCCAGTCTTCTCTTCTCCTCTACACAGACCCCTCGGATGTCCAGTGGGTGTCTGAATGACCCAACCTTTAGCTTCCGTCATCAGAATTGTGGTATTCTTTGTCAACATTCACGTCTTCAGTATAAGAGCCTTCCGCTTGCAATATTTTGATGATGGTAATTGGGGTGAAACGCTGTTAACGTCGTCTCTTTCGCCGTTCGTATGGAAAGAGTTAACACTGCCCTCAATAACTTGTCACACACACCCAATTGCAAGAGTAATTCTGAAAATGTTAGGGGAGGGAGGGCGTGCAGTCCCCGCTTTCGTAGGGGACGTTTCGTCGCTTGCAGAGCGAGAAGTGGGTCATGTGACGTCATGGGAAGCCCCACCACTGTTACTAGCTTTTCTGGGTGTGCGCTGCCTTTCTTCCGACAACTGTTCGGCAGATTGGTCACATCATCATTTTCTTTGCACAGACTGAACCAAACAACAAAAACTATGTCGTCAAAAAGGTCTTCAGAGCTCAAGACATCTACAGCATTTTCAAAGAAAGCAGCACGGAAAGTTTATTACTAAACAAAACCGAAAAAAAGAAAAAAAGTTATATATTCCTCCGTCCGAGATCTGGTTTAAATAGAATCTGAAATATAGTTTTCGGAAAGGATATCATGAAATTTAACGCCATATGTCAGTAATGTTTCTTGCATCTGTGGTGCTCACATAACAGCCGATCATATACCAACTTGCGATATGTTAAAGTCTCAAATCCCTGAACTGAAATCATCTTCAGTGTTGACGATCTTCAGCAGTCCATTGCTAATGTATGACTTTTTAAATAGTCCAGTTGGTTCGCTGTTATAGTTGTTAGTTTTTCTTGAGAAATATGTTATATTGTTATGGGGTTTTTGGGTTGTTTTTTTTTAACAAAACTGAAATCAATAATTTTCACACACACACACACACACACACACACACACACACACACACATTCACTTACTCGTATGCGTACACAGTAATCCCCCCCCCCTCCTCCTCCCACTCGATTTTTTTCCTTCCCTCGTCTAATATCACTTACTGTGAAAAGACGTTAAACTAAAGAACGAACGAACGAATCTGGTTTAAACAAACGACAGAAAACAGATCAGATAATCGGCTTGGAACCTTTGCTTTGGAACGGAATGTATATAATAGATCCCGTCAACAGTTGTCCAAAACTATTTCCCCTTCCCTCAACTTCACAGAGACATGAAAAAATATGTGTGCTGTGGATAAAATGATGCTTCAAACTGATATTCGGTGTGTCAAGTCTCTCCAAAGTCGAAGCCAGATGTGGCTCGATGTTGAATTTTAAATAGATCAGTTCGAATACTTGAATGGCAGAGATTTGACAAGAAACACGCTCGAAGTAAATATAACTGGTGTAATTATGAAACCACATATATCGTATAAACTTACCAAAAAAAACCACACCGAAATTGTTCAAAATACGTTCGTCGGAACAGCGATTTCCACGACGAAAGTTGAACCTTCCGGTGACCTAGAAAAACCGGAAATGGAGACGCCCATGCGCACGCGGTTCATGCTAGAAATAACTCTTTCCTCACTACCTTGTTCCTTGTGTGTGTGTTTGTTTATATCTCCTTTTTGAGGAAGTGACTGGGTTTGTTCCAGTGTACCTTTTATTTACCTGTGTGCTGGCTGAATCGGTAGCGTAAGCAGCACTGACTTGAAGTTGTGTACCTTGTGAATGGAGAGAGTTACCACTCTTTACTATTCGTTTATCATCATTATTATTTTGTATTCACACACACACACACACACACACACACACACACACACATTCCCACTTCGCCCCACCCCCCACCCCGTGCCCTCAACCCTCATTTTGTGGGAGAGTTCAAAGGTCTTGATGCCACAGCTGACCCTTCTTCCCATCTCCATGGCAACATCACCTCAGTTCTTCGTGGCCAAGTCCAGCGGAGTTACTGTGAATGCCGTAAGTCTTGCTGCTGCCCGTAAACTCAGTACAAGTCCTGCTTTATGGACTTCTTCTGCGTTCACTCGTATGCACACGAGTGGGCTTTTACGTGTATGACCGTTTTTACCCCGCCATGTAGGCAGCCATACTCCGTTTTCGGGGGTGTGCATGCTGGGTATGTTCTTGTTTCCATAACCCACCGAACGCTGACATGGATTACAGGATCTTTAACGTGCGTATTTGATCTTCTGCTTGCGTATACACACACGAAAGGGGTTCAGGCACTAAGCAGGTCTGCACATATGTTGACCTGGGAGATCGTAAAAATCTCCACCCTTTACCCACCAGGCGCCGTCACCGTGATTCGAACCCGGGACCCTCAGATTGACAGTCCAACGCTTTAACCACTCGGCTATTGCGCCCGTCGCTTTATGGACAAATCCAGTACTGCTTTATGAGAGTCCAACACTAACAGTGCTGTGATGAACCCAGAGCTACCTACTGTATCAGAGCGTAGAAAAGGTCTTGCCTGTGGGAATCCTATCCTGCCTGTTTATGTGAGAGTCCAGAAAAAGGGAGAAAAAAAAGCCATGATGCTCTCTGCTTTGATTCCGTGCATGCTGTGTGAGAGAGTACTTGAGGGTCCACGTCTGGCATACCAGTGCACGCAGGAGTCTTGTGATCTGGTGTTTCGTGGAGATGTTGCTGTCCTTTTATTTATGTTTCAGTCTGAACAATGCTGGTTGCTGAAACTAATATTTGGTTCTTTTTTTTTTCTTCTTCTTTTTTGTTCTCGAGGCCTGACTAAGCGCGTTGGGTTACGCTGCTGGTCAGGCATCTGCTTGGCAGATGTGGTGTAGCGTATATGTTTCAGTTTCAGTAGCTCAAGGAGGCGTCACTGCGTTCGGACAAATCCATATACGCTACACCACATCTGCCAAGCAGATGCCTGACCAGCAGCGTAACCCAACGCGCTTAGTCAGGCCTTGAGAAAAAAAAAGGTGAATAAATAATAGATACGCTTACATAAATAAATAAATAATAATTATGATATAAAATAGGTAGTAGTAATGGTAATAATAATAAAATAATAATAATAATAAATAAATAAATAAGACAACAATGATGATAAATAAGCAAATAAATGTAAAACATGAAGACACACATTCACACATACACCCACACATGCATAACAGATATGCACCAAACATGCAGTATATGGATTTGACCGAACGCAGTGATGCCCCCTTGAGCTACTGATACTGATACTGATACTGCGCTAACTTCCACTACCAACAGGTGATCTGAGGATCAGTCACAAAGTTTCACTACTATGATTAACCAACACCGTCACTACATGAGCTGTGAAACAGTTCCGAAGTTTTACTGCTATGATTAACGAGCACCATTAACACCTGAGATATGGAACAGTCACAAAGTTTCACTGCTATGATTAACCAACACCATTAACACATGAGTTATGGAACAGTCACAAAGTTTCACTGCTATGATTAATCAACACCATCACCACATGAGTTATAGAACAGTCACAAAGTTTTACTACTACGATTAACCAACTCCATCATCACATGAGTTACGGAACTGTCAACAAAGGTTTACTGCTATGATTAACCAACACCATCACCACATGAGTTATGGAAATGTCAAAAAGTTTTACTTCTATGATTAACCAACACCATCATCACATGAGTTATAAAACGGTCACAAAGTTTCACTGCTATGATTAACCAACACCATCACCACATGAGTTATGGAACAGTCACAAAGTTTCACTGCTATGATTAATCAACACCATCATCACATGAGTTATGAAACGGTCAAAAAGTTTTACTGCTATGATTAACCAACACTATCACCACATGAGTTATGGAAATGTCACAGTTTCGCTGCTATGATTAACCAACACCATCACCACCACATGAGTTATAAAACGGTCAAAAAGTTTCACTGCTACGATTAACCAACACCATCATCACACGAGTTATGAAACGGTCAAAAAGTTTTACTTCTATAATTAACCAACACTATCATCACATGAGTTATAAAACGGTCAAAAAGTGTTACTTCTATGATTAATCAACACCATCACCACATGAGTTATGGAAATGTCACAAAGTTTCACTGCTATGATTAACCAACACCATCACCACATGAGTTATGGAACAGTCACAAAGTTTCACTGCTATGATTAACCAACACCATTAACACATGAGTTATGGAACGGTCACAAAGTTTCACTGCTATGATTAACCAACACTATCACCACATGAGTTATGGAAATGTCACAAAGTTTCACTACTATGATTAACCATCACCATCACCACCACATGAGTTATGAAACGGTCAAAAAGAGTTACTGCTATGATTAACCAACACTATCATCACATGAGTTATAAAACGGTCAAAAAGTGTTACTTCTATGATTAACCAACACTATCATCACATGAGTTATAAAACGGTCAAAAAGTGTTACTTCTATGATTAATCAACACCATCACCACATGAGTTATGGAAATGTCACAAAGTTTCACTACTATGATAAATCACCACCATCACCACATGAGTTGTGGAACAGTCACAAAGTTTCACTGCTACGATTAACCAACACCATCACCACATGAGTTATGAAACGGTCAAAAAGTTTCACTGCTATGATTAACCAACACCACCACATGA
>NC_134898.1:5273305-5280805 GCF_041734735.1 Babylonia areolata | reverse complement strand
ACAGCACAGCACTGGACAGAACAGCACAGCACAGCAAAGGACAGGACAGTACAGCACAGTATAGCACAGGACAGCACAGCACAGGACAGCACAGCAAAGGACAGGACAGCACAGGACAGAACAGCACAGCACAGCACAGCACAGTACAGTACAGGACAGGACAGTACAGCACAGTATAGCACAGGACAGCACAGCACAGGACAGCACAGCACAGCACAGGACAGCACAGGACAGGACAGGACAGCACAGGACAGAACAGCACAGCACAGCAAAGGACAGGACAGTACAGCACAGTATAGCACAGGACAGCGCAGCACAGCACAGCACAGTACAGCACAGGAGAGGACAGGACAGGACAGGAGGGAAGGTTGTAGACTGGTTAAGACTCTCACATGTCAAATTATTTGTATTTGTATTTGTATTTCTTTTTATCACAACAGATTTCTCTGTGTGGCATTCGGGCTGCTCTCCCCAGGGAGAGCGCGTCGCTACACTACAGCGCCACCCATTTTTGTTTTTTGTGTTGTTGTTGTTTTTTTTGGGGGGTTGTGTGTGTGTGTGTGTGTGTGTGTGTGTGTGTGTGTGTGTTGTTGTTGTTGTTTTGTTTGGTTGGTTGGTTTTGTTTTTTGGTTTGTTTGTTTTGGAAGGAGGGGTTTTTTGTTTCTTTTTTATTTTTGGGGGGTGGGTGTATTTTTTTTCTTCCTGCGTGCAGTTTTATTTGTTTTTCCTATCGAAGTGGATTTTTCTACAGAATGTTGCCAGGAACAATCCTTTTGTTGCCGCAGGTTCTTTTACGTGCGCTAAGTGCATGCTGCACACGGGACCTCGGTTTATCGTCTCATCCAAATGACTAGGCCATATATATATATACGGTGTTTTCATGCATGCATGCATACATACATACATACATACATACATACATATTGTGCGCGTGTACGCGTTCTTACGTGTGTTCGTTTTGTTATGGCATTGGAGTGGTGGTGGTGGTGATGGTGGGCGGGTGGGTGGGTGGGTGGGTGGGTGGATGGATTGACAAGGAGTCTGGGTTGTCGCCGTGGACTGGGTCCCTGATCCACCCCACCTGGGCAGCGTGCAAGGTGGCGGTGTCGTGTTGGCCAAACTCACCTGGGGGGGGTGTTATTGCGTGAGGAAGGCATCGTCAAGGGGGGGGGGGGGGAAGGAGACCTGCTGGGCTTTCGATTTGAATGCTGTACCTTTTGATCTGTTGTACAGGGGAAACATTGGCGTGTGATTGGGGGAAACGTGGCTTTTGATCTCTTTAATTGAATGTGGGGGGGCTTCGGAGGCTGGTGTAGGGGTGCGGGGGAGAGGTGGGGGTGGGGGCTTTTGATTGGGGAATTACGGTTTTGGGGTCTTTTTTTAAGTTAATGGCGAAATGTGGTGTGTGTTTTTTTGTTTGTTTGTTGTTTTTTTTATAGGGAATTGTGGTTGATGATCTTTTGATGGGGGAAACTTGGCTGTTTGTGGGGTGTGGTATCTGTTGATCTTTTGATGGGGGAAACTTGGCTGTTTGTGGGGTGTGGTATCTGTTGATCTTTTGATGGGGGAAACTTGGCTGTTGGTGAGGTGTGGTATCTGTTGATCTTTTGATGGGGGAAACTTGGCTGTTGGTGAGGTGTGGTATCTGTTGATCTTTTGATGGGGGAAACTTGGCTGTTGGTGTGGTGTGGTGTCTGTTGATCTTTTGATGGGGGAAACTTGGCTGTTTGTGGAGTGTGGTATCTGTTGATCTGTTGATGGGGGAAACTTGGCTGTTTGTGGGGTGTGGTGGTATCTGTTGATCTGTTGATGGGGGAAACTTGGCTGTTGGTGAGGTGTGGTATCTGTTGATCTTTTGATGGGGGAAACTTGGCTGTTTGTGGGGTGTGGTATCTGTTGATCTTTTGATGGGGGAAACTTGGCTGTTTGTGAGGTGTGGTATCTGTTGATCTTTTGATGGGGGAAACTTGGCTGTTTGTGGAGTGTGGTATCTGTTGATCTTTTGATGGGGGAAACTTGGCTGTTGGTGAGGTGTGGTATCTGTTGATCTTTTGATGGGGGAAACTTGGCTGTTGGTGAGGTGTGGTATCTGTTGATCTTTTGATGGGGGAAACTTGGCTGTTTGTGTGGTGGTATCTGTTGATCTGTTGATGGGGGAAACTTGGCTGTTGGTGAGGTGTGGTATCTGTTGATCTGTTGATGGGGGAAACTTGGCTGTTTGTGTGGTGGTGTCTGTTGATCTGTTGATGGGGGAAACTTGGCTGTTGGTGAGGTGTGGTATCTGTTGATCTTTTGATGGGGGAAACTTGGCTGTTGGTGAGGTGTGGTATCTGTTGATCTTTTGATGGGGGAAACTTGGCTGTTCGTGTGGTGGTGTCTGTTGATCTGTTGATGGGGGAAACTTGGCTGTTCGTGTGGTGGTGTCTGTTGATCTGTTGATGGGGGAAACTTGGCTGTTCGTGTGGTGGTGTCTGTTGATCTGTTGATGGGGGAAACTTGGCTGTTCGTGTGGTGGTGTCTGTTGATCTGTTGATGTGGGAAACTTGGCTGTTTGTGGGGTGTGGTATCTGTTGATCTTTTGATGGGGGAAACTTGGCTGTTCGTGTGGTGGTGTCTGTTGATCTTTTGATGGGGGAAACTTGGCTGTTGGTGAGGTGTGGTATCTGTTGATCTTTTGATGGGGGAAACTTGGCTGTTTGTGTGGTGGTGTGTGTTGATCTGTTGATGGGGGAAACTTGGCTGTTTGTGGGGTGTGGTGGTATCTGTTGATCTTTTGATGGGGGAAACTTGGCTGTTGGCGGGGTGTGGTGGTATCTGTTGATCTTTTGATGGGGGAAACTTGGCTGTTTGTGGGGTGTGGTATCTGTTGATCTTTTGATGGGGGAAACTTGGCTGTTGGTGAGGTGTGGTATCTGTTGATCTTTTGATGGGGGAAACTTGGCTGTTGGTGAGGTGTGGTATCTGTTGATCTTTTGATGGGGGAAACTTGGCTGTTTGTGGAGTGTGGTATCTGTTGATCTTTTGATGGGGGAAACTTGGCTGTTGGTGAGGTGTGGTGTCTGTTGATCTTTTGATGGGGGAAACTTGGCTGTTCGTGTGGTGGTGTCTGTTGATCTGTTGATGGGGGAACTTGGCTGTTGGTGAGGTGTGGTGTCTGTTGATCTTTTGATGGGGGAAACTTGGCTGTTCGTGTGGTGGTGTCTGTTGATCTGTTGATGGGGGAAACTTGGCTGTTCGTGTGGTGATGTCTGTTGATCTTTTGATGGTGGAAACTTGGCTGTTGGTGTGGTGATGTCTGTTGATCTTTTGATGCAGGGTGTGGCTTTTGATATTTCGATGGGGAAAATGTGGGGTTTTATCTTTTGACTGGGGAGCAGCAGCGTTAGATGGGGGAGCATGGGCTTTTGTTGGAGAGTTGTGTTTTCAGAAAAGTATAATAATGCTGTGTCTTTGATGCTAAAACGTGGCGGTTGTGGGATTTGAGGCTGTATTGTATCGTACTGTGTGGTTTTGGTTTGTTTTGAGTGGAGTGATGGCCTGGAGGTAACGCGTCCGCCTAGGAAGCGAGAGAATCTGAACGCGCTGGTTCCAATCACGGCTCAGCCGCCGATAGTTTCTCCCCCGCCACTAGAACTTGATTGGTGGTCTGGACGCTAGTCATTCGGATGAGACGGTAAACCGAGGTCCCGTGTGCAGCATGCACTTAGAGCACGTAAAAGAACCCACGGCAACAAAAGGGTTGTTCCTGGCAAAATTCTGTAGACAAATCCACTTCGATAGGAATTAATAAAACTGCTCGCAGGAAAAAATGCAATTTAAAAAAAAAATGGGTGGCGCTGTAGTGTAGCGACGCGCTCTCCCTGGGGAGAGCAGCTCGAATTTCACACAGTGAAATCTGTTGTGATAAAAAGAAATAAAAAATACAAAATCCAAAAATATGTCTCCGGGTCTTTGGATGGGGAAATGTGGCTTCTAGTCTGTAGATAACAGAAAGATGGCTTTTTAATCTTTTGATGGAGAAATGATAGCTTTTGGTCTTTTTGATCGGAAAAGATGTCTTTTGATCGAAAAAGAACCTTCTAGTGGTGAGTCGATGCGGGCTGAAGAGACGAAATGCAAGTTTCCTTCATCTCTGAGCACCTTCGTACAGTGTGAGCGAGAGGTAACGTCCACACACACAGACATGTGCACCTGCGCTCTTACGCTTGAAAACAAAACAAACAAAAAAGGTTTATCTAGCAAATCGATGATAAATACAGGTGTGTGTCAACCTGGAATAAAACGAAGCGAAATCAAGGAGAACAAATTTGGAGGAAAAAAAAGCATAGTAGTAGCAGCAGCAGTAGTAGTAACAGCAGTAGCAGTACTAGTAACAGCAGTAGTAGTAACAGCAGCAGTAGTAGTAGCAGCTGCAGCAGTAGTAGTAGCAACAGTAGTAGTAATAGTAGTAGTAGCAGCAGCAGTAGCAATAACAGCAGCAGCAGTAGTAGCAGCAGTAGCAGTAGTAGTAGTAGCAGCAGCAGCAGCAGTAGTAGCAGTAGCAGCAGCAGTAGTAGTAGCAGCAGCACCACCAATAGTAGTAATAGTAGCAGCAGTAGTAGCAGCAGCAACAGTAGCAGCAGCAGCAACAGTAGTAGCAGCAGCAGCAGTAGCAGCAGTAGTAGTAGCAGCAACAGCAGTAGTAGTAACAGCAACAGTAGTAGCAGCAGCAGCAACAGTAGCAGCAGCAGTAGCAGCAGCAGTAGTAGTAGTAGCAGCAACATCAGTAGTAGTAATAGTAGCAGCAGTAGTAGCAGCAGCAACAGTAGCAGCAGCAGCAACAGTAGTAGCAGCAGCAGCAGCAGTAGTAGTAGCAGCAGCAGTAGTAGTAGTAACTGCAGTAGTACTAACAGCAGCAGCAGTAGCAGTAGCAGCAGCTGTAGCAACAGCAGCAGTAGTAGTAGTAGTAGTAGAACCAAATATTCAGAAGGCAGCGAAGGACTAACGACCAGACAAACAAAAACGTTGGAAGCTCCAACGTACGTGAAAATATTCAAACGATAGGGGGATGCCATTTCTTCTCGAAAGTAGGGTTATGATGATGTCAGACACCACCACCACCAACACCACCCCCACACAATGTTTGGGACTGAGGATCAAAGGGCAGGAGGGTGTGGGGGCGGGGGGAGGGGTGATAGGGGGGTGGGGGTTGGCAGATGGAAGTCCTGTCTGCTGTCTAGACAAATTGCTGCCCTGTGTTGGTTTTATATGTCTGCTCCCACCCCCCACTGCCTCCTAAACAAATCCCCCCACCACACACACACACACACACACGCACGCACGCACGCACACACACACACACACACACACACACACACACACACACACACACACACACACACACACACACACACACCTCATACCACCATCTACTTACCCTCATGCATAATTCATAAGGTTTGGTTTTGTTCTTTTTTTTTTTTTTTTTTTTTTTAGGGAGGTGCGGTGGGTTGGGGGGGAGTGCGGGGGGTGGGGGGGGGGGTGAGCTGTCTGTTTCAGTTTCAGTTTCGCTATATCAAAGCTTACGAAGTAATCCATATACGCCACACCACATCAGCTTTTTTACCAAAAAAAAATTCTATTTTAAAAGCCTGACTGGTGCATAAACCCAGCTACTTTAGCCTTCTTCGTCTTCTTCTTCTCGTCAGACTGGATTTTTTTGTATAAGGTCTGACAAGCCCGTTGACTCATACCGCTAGCCAGGCATCTGCCCAGTAGATGTAGTAGTTTAGCGTGTATCGATTTACCCGAACGCAGTGACGCCTCCTTGAGAAATTGAAACTGAAAGAGGTCTTGCGGGGAGGTGGCTGCCGTTTTCTTTGTATAAAAAAGATATATGATAATAATAATGGGTGGCCATAATTATGTTAGGAATATTACGCTGGCGCCTGTGTTGAATGTAGTTAAGTCGGTGAGCCCGTGTGTTTGTTCTGGAACTCGTGTTGACAGGCAGTTAGCCAGCTACGTCCCAGCTTCTCTTAGTTCACGTTTCAGGTTGTTGTTGGTGGTGGTGGTGGTGATGGTGGTGGTGGTGGTGCTGCTGCTGCTGCTGTAGTTGTCGGTAGTAGTGGTGGTGGTGGTGGTGGTGGTGGTAGTGGTGGTGGTGGTGGTGGTTGTTGTTGCTGTAGTTGTCGGTAGTAGTGGTGGTGGTGGTGGTGGTGGTGGTGATGGTGGTGGTAGTGGTGGTGGTGGTAGTGGTGATGGTGGTGGTAGGGGTGCTGCTGTTGTTGCTGTTGTTGTTGCTGTAGTTGTCGGTAGTAGTGGTGGTGGTGGTGGTGGTGGTGATGGCAGTGGTGGTGGTGGTGATGGTAGTGGTGGTGGTGGTGATGGTAGTGGTGGTGTTGGTGGTGGTGGTTTTGGTAGTGGTGGTGGTGGTGGTGATGCTGTTGCTGTTGCTGTCTTTATTTTGTTGCCAGTTTCCCTTCTTATCTTGAACTTCTTCTTCTTCTGCGTTCGTGGGCTGCAACTCCCACGTTCACCCGTATATTCGCGAGTGGGCCTTTACGTGTATGACCGTTTTTAACCCGCCATGTAGGCAGCCATACTCCGTTTTCGGGTGTGTGTATGCTGGGTATGTCCTTGTTTCCAGAACCCACCGAACGCTGACTTGGATTACAGGATCTTTAACGTGCGTATTTGATCTTCTGCTTGCGTATACACGCGAAGGGGGTTCAGGCACTAGCAGGTCTGCAAATATGTTGACCTGGGAGATCGTACAAAATCTCTACCCTTTACCCACCAGGCGCCGTCACCGTGATTCGAACCCGGGACCCTCAGATTGAAAGTCCAACACTTTAACCACTCTGTTATTACGTTCTTATCTTGTACAAAACAAAAACGACCTTTTTTCTGTGTTTTCTTCTTCTTCTTCTTCTTCTTCTTCTTCTTCTTCTTCTTCTAACCCACCACTCTCTCAATCTCTTTCGCTCTGTCTCTCTTTCTTCTTCTTCTTCTTCTTCTTCTTCCTCTCTCTCTCTCTCTCTCTCTCTCTCTCTCTCAACCCCACAGGGATGGTTGCGACTTAGTGCTCGCGACCTTGCGGGAGAGAGAGAGCGTGCGTGAATGAATTTGTTTCTGCCTGAAAGCGTGCGTGCGTGCGCGCGCGTCGGTGTTTGATAATATATAGTTCAAATGGCCATGCATAATTTCTCGAGGTGTGTTCACAAGAATGCGTGTTGTTTCATGCCCCACCTCGTCTGAGGGGCGTTGTAACGCTGAACGGACATGAAAAGCTTTGTCTTGTCTTGTCTTGTCTTGTCTTGTCTCTCTTAACTCACTCAGTACGGCCAGTCCTCTCTTCTCCTCAACACAGACCCCTCGGATGTCCAGTGGGTGTCTGAATGACCCAACCTTTAGCTTCCGTCGTCAGAATTGTGGTATTCTTTGTCAACATTCACCTCTTCAGTATAAGAGCCTTCCGCTTGCAATATTTTGATGATGGTAATTGGGGTGAAACGCTGT